>NW_026648477.1:0-60463 GCF_030028045.1 Hippopotamus amphibius kiboko | reverse complement strand
TGATCCTGAAGCTGGGTGGCCACCTGGGAATGGGGCCCGGGGGGCAGAGCCGGCATGCCCTGGTTGGGAGGCAGGAGATCTGGGGCCTTCAAGCTGCATGCAAATCCCCTCTCTGGCTGCCCCTCTTGCTTCTTCTCTGCTGCCAAGCCTCTCACACCCCACGTGCGTCTCATTGAAAGGAGGCAGGCTGCTTGCCATTCGTGGGCAGGCAATCAGCCCAGGAGCCTCGTTGACCCGAAGGGGAGTGCGCACTGACCCAGAGCCTCCAGAGGAGCTGCCGTCTCTCCAGCCACAAAGGCCTGTAGCCGAGTCCATGGCAGCCTGTTGCATGGAGGGCTTCTGTGGGAGAGGGCCGTGCTGCCCTGGCAGGGGCTCGTTCTCACACTGCTTTCCGTGGGGAAACGCTGCGTGTGCCAAGGGTCTCCTGTGTGCACAAAATCTCTCGCCAGTGCCTGAGGTGCAGGGAGTCCTCTTTGGACCCAGAGCCATGCTCTAGGCGGGGCCTCCCGTGCTGGGAGAGCCTCCACTTCCCCAACTGTCCAACTGCCTCAGGAACACCCTTCGAGGGAGTGTGGCTCTGACAGGCAGAAGGGCCCGAGTGTGGAACGTGGATGGCAGGCCAAAAGCCACTGTGCTGAGCATTCCCCCTGCAAGCCCTAGCTGAAGGCTCTGTGCACCAGGCTCAAGCTGGAATGAGCCTGTGGCCTGGCCTCCAGTCCCAGGCTTGGCCTGGGCACTGCTAGGGCGGGCCCCAGCCCAGGCTCAGCCAGGCCTCCCCTAGGGCCCGGGCTGGCCTAGGCCACTGCCATCCAGCAGGGCCCTCGACAGAGCACAGTTTCATTTGAGTAGGCCCCCGGGGGTTGCCTGGGTGGCTCCTGCACTGCTGGGAAGCTGCAGGTCCGGAGGCTGTGTGTGCACGTGGCCCCTGGGGCCTGAGCACAAGACAGGGCCTGACCCCACTTGCAAGCAGGACTCCTGCCACCTCTTCGCTGCCTGCCACACCCTCTTGCTGCCTGCCCTGTCTTCACTGCTGGCAGGCCTCTGTGTGCCCAGGCCAGTCTAGGCCAAGGAAACAAGGGGCTTGCTCTCCCCTTGCTAGGAGCTCCTCCTCCAGCACTCTGGCCCAGGGGACACACGCCCCTGGACCAGCAGCCTGCAAGGAAGCTGCAGCTGAGCCATGCCCAAAGGCCTGCAGCACCTGGCAGGGAGCCCTCTGCTATGGCCAGCTTTCCCACTGCAAAGCCTTGGAGGAGTTCGTGGATGCTGGGGCCTGCAGCGTTTGCCGTCGCAGAGCACTGTGGGGCCCAGAGCCTCCCCCTGTGGCTTCCGAGCACTTTCCCACCCCCAGGCCCTTGGCACCCACTCTGCTGCCAGAGGGAAGTCCTAAGCAGGACTCTCGAGCTTGTGCAGCCAGAGGGCCTCCTGCTTGCAAATGTCCTCAGGAACTCCTTTGGAGTGAGGCCTCTCCTCCCATGCTGCTCAGCCAGCAGATGGTGCCATTGCTCCACCCAAAAACCTCTCTGCTTTGCCTTCAGCCATGGATCGCCCCTGCTGAGCTCTCGCTGCCTCAAGCAGCAACTCCAGTGTGCATCCAGCCTACAGAAAGCAGAGTGCCTTTGCCTGAGCACTGCTGTGCTGGGGCAGCACCCTGAAGGGCCTCCTAGGGCCTTCGCTCCCCTAACCCAGTCGTGCCACCCCAGCCCATGCGGGGAGGCAAAGTTCCCCCCTGGGCAGGGGCTCAGCGTGTGGCCTGGGTTGTGGTTTCATGGCTGGGAAAGGGCAGATCCTGAAGATGGGTGCCCACCTGGGAATGGGGCCCGGGGGGCAGAGCCGGCATGCCCTGGTTGGGAGGCAGGAGATCTGGGGCCCTCAAGCTGCATGCAAATCCCCTCTCTGGCTGCCCCTCTTGCTTCTTCTCTGCTGCCAAGCCTCTCACACCCCACGTGCGTCTCATTGAAAGGAGGCAGGCTGCTTACCATTCTTGGGCAGGCAATCACCCCAGGAGCCTCGTTGACCCGAAGGGGAGTGCGCACTGACCCAGAGCCTCCAGAGGAGCTGCCGTCTCTCCAGCCACAAAGGCCTGTAGCCGAGTCCATGGCAGCCTGTTGCATGGAGGGCTTCTGTGGGAGAGGGCCGTGCTGCCCTGGCAGGGGCTCGTTCTCACACTGCTTTCCGTGGGGAAACGCTGTGTGTGCCAAGGGTCTCCTGTGTGCACAAAATCTCTCCCCAGTGCCTGAGGTGCAGGGAGTCCTCTTTGGACCAGAGCCATGCTCTAGGCGGGCCTCCCATGCTGGGAGAGCCTCCACTTCCCCAACTGTCCAACTGCCTCAGGAACACCCTTCGAGAGAGTGTGGCTCTGACAGGCAGAATGGCCCGAGTGAGGAAAGTGGATGGCAGGCCAAAGCCACTGTGCTGAGCATTCCCCCTGCAAGCCCTAGCTGAAGGCTCTGTGCACCAGGCTCAAGCTGGAATGAGCCTGTGGCCCGGCCCTCCAGTCCCAGGCTTGGCCTGGGCACTGCTAGGGCGGGGCCCCAGCCCAGGCTCAGCCAGGCCTCCCTAGGGCCCGGGCTGGCCTAGGCCACTGCCAGCCAGCAGGGCCTCGACAGAGCACAGTTCATTCGAGTAGGCCCCCGGGGGGTGCCTGGGTGGCTCCTGCACTGCTGGGAAGCTGCAGGTCCGGAGGCTGTGTGTGCACGTGGCCCCTGGGGCCTGAGCACAAGACAGGCCTGACCCCACTTGCAAGCAGGACTCCTGCCACCTCTTTGCTGCCTGCCACACCCTCTTGCTGCCTGCCCTGTCTTCACTGCTGGCAGGCCTCTGTGTGCCCAGGCCAGTCTAGGCCAAGGAAACAAGGGGCTTGCTCTCCCCTTGCTAGGAGCTCCTCCCCCAGCACTCTGGCCCAGGGGACACACGCCCCTGGACCAGCAGCCTGCAAGGAAGCTGCAGCTGAGCCATGCCCAAAGGCCTGCAGCACCTGGCAGGGAGCCCTCTGCTATGGCCAGCTTTCCCACTGCAAAGCCTTGGAGGAGTTCGTGGATGCTGGGGCCTGCAGCGTTTGCCGTCGCAGAGCACTGGGGGCCCAGAGCCTCCCCTGTGGCTTCCGAGCACTTTCCCACCCCCAGGCCCTTGGCACCCACTCTGCTGCCAGAGGGAAGTCCTAAGCAGGACTCTCGAGCTTGTGCAGCCAGAGGGCCTCCTGCTTGCAAATGTCCTCAGGAACTCCTTTGGAGTGAGGCCTCTCCTCCCATGCTGCTCAGCCAGCAGATGGTGCCATCGCTCCACCCAAAACCTCTCTGCTTTGCCTTCAGCCATGGATCGCCCTGCTGAGCTCTCGCTGCCTCAAGCAGCAACTCCAGTGTGCATCCAGCCTACAGAAAGCAGAGTGCCTTTGCCTGAGCACTGCTGTGCTGAGGCAGCACCCTGAAGGCCTCCTAGGGCCTTCGCTCCCCTAACCCAGTCGTGCCACCCAGCCCATGCGGGGAGCAAAGTTCCCCCTTGGCAGGGCTCAGCATGTGACCTGGCTGTGGTTTCATGGCGGGGAAAGGGCAGATCCTGAAGCTGGGTGCCCACCTGGGAATGGGGCCCGGGGGGCAGAGCCGGCATGCCCTGGTTGGGAGGCAGGAGATCTGGGGCCCTCAAGCTGCATGCAAATCCCCTCTCTGGCTGCCCCTCTTGCTTCTTCTCTGCTGCCAAGCCTCTCACACCCCACGTGCGTCTCATTGAAAGGAGGCAGGCTGCTTGCCATTCTTGGGCAGGCAATCACCCCCAGGAGCCTCGTTTACCCAAAGGGGAGTGCGCACTGACCCAGAGCCTCCAGAGGAGCTGCCGTCTCTCCAGCCACAAAGGCCTGTAGCCGAGTCCATGGCAGCCTGTTGCATGGAGGGCTTCTGTGGGAGAGGGCCGTGCTGCCCTGGCAGGGGCTCGTTCTCACACTGCTTTCCGTGGGGAAACGCTGTGTGTGCCAAGGGTCTCCTGTGTGCACAAAATCTCTCGCCAGTGCCTGAGGTGCAGGGAGTCCTCTTTGGACCCAGAGCCATGCTCTAGGCGGGCCTCCCGTGCTGGGAGAGCCTCCACTTCCCCAACTGTCCAACTGCCTCAGGAACACCCTTCGAGGGAGTGTGGCTCTGACAGGCAGAAGGGCCCGAGTGAGGAACGTGGATGGCAGGCCAAAGCCACTGTGCTGAGCATTCCCCCTGCAAGCCCCTAGCTGAAGGCTCTGTGCACCAGGCTCAAGCTGGAATGAGCCTGTGGCCTGGCCTCCAGTCCCAGGCTTGGCCTGGGCACTGCTAGGGCGGGGCCCCCAGCCCAGGCTCAGCCAGGCCTCCCTAGGGCCCGGGCTGGCCTAGGCCACTGCCAGCCAGCAGGGCCTCGACACAGCACAGTTCATTCGAGGAGGCCCCCGGGGGTTGCCTGGGTGGCTCCTGCACTGCTGGGAAGCTGCAGGTCCGGAGGCTGTGTGTGCACGTGGCCCCTGGGGCCTGAGCACAAGACAGGCCTGACCCCACTTGCAAGCAGGACTCCTGCCACCTCTTCGCTGTCTGCCACACCCTCTTGCTGCCTGCCCTGTCTTCACTGCTGGCAGGCCTCTGTGTGCCCAGGCCAGTCTAGGCCAAGGAAACAAGGGGCTTGCTCTCCCCTTGCTAGGAGCTCCTCCTCCAGCACTCTGGCCCAGGGGACACACGCCCCCTGGACCAGCAGCCTGCAAGGAAGCTGCAGCTGAGCCATGCCCAAAGGCCTGCAGCACCTGGCAGGGAGCCCTCTGCTATGGCCAGCTTTCCCACTGCAAAGCCTTGGAGGAGTTCGTGGATGCTGGGGCCTGCAGCGTTTGCCGTCGCAGAGCACTGGGGGCCCAGAGCCTCCCCTGTGGCTTCCGAGCACTTTCCCACCCCCAGGCCCTTGGCACCCACTCTGCTGCCAGAGGGAAGTCCTAAGCAGGACTCTCGAGCTTGTGCAGCCAGAGGGCCTCCTGCTTGCAAATGTCCTCAGGAACTCCTTTGGAGTGAGGCCTCTCCTCCCATGCTGCTCAGCCAGCAGATGGTGCCATCGCTCCACCCAAAACCTCTCTGCTTTGCCTTCAGCCATGGATCGCCCTGCTGAGCTCTCGCTGCCTCAAGCAGCAACTCCAGTGTGCATCCAGCCTACAGAAAGCAGAGTGCCTTTGCCTGAGCACTGCTGTGCTGAGGCAGCACCCTGAAGGCCTCCTAGGGCCTTCGCTCCCCTAACCCAGTCGTGCCACCCAGCCCATGCGGGGAGCAAAGTTCCCCCCTTGGCAGGGCTCAGCATGTGACCTGGCTGTGGTTTCATGGCTGGGAAAGGGCAGATCCTGAAGCTGGGTGCCCAGCTGGGAATGGGGCCCGGGGGGCAGAGCCGGCATGCCCTGGTTGGGAGGCAGGAGATCTGGGGCCTTCAAGCTGCATGCAAATCCCCTCTCTGGCTGCCCCTCTTGCTTCTTCTCTGCTGCCAAGCCTCTCACACCCCACGTGCGTCTCATTGAAAGGAGGCAGGCTGCTTGCCATTCTTGGGCAGGCAATCACCCCAGGAGCCTCGTTTACCCAAAGGGGAGTGCGCACTGACCCAGAGCCTCCAGAGGAGCTGCCGTCTCTCCAGCCACAAAGGCCTGTAGCCGAGTCCATGGCAGCCTGTTGCATGGAGGGCTTCTGTGGGAGAGGGCCGTGCTGCCCTGGCAGGGGCTCGTTCTCACACTGCTTTCCGTGGGGAAACGCTGTGTGTGCCAAGGGTCTCCTGTGTGCACAAAATCTCTCGCCAGTGCCTGAGGTGCAGGGAGTCCTCTTTGGACCCAGAGCCATGCTCTAGGCGGGCCTCCCGTGCTGGGAGAGCCTCCACTTCCCCAACTGTCCAACTGCCTCAGGAACACCCTTCGAGGGAGTGTGGCTCTGACAGGCAGAAGGGCCCGAGTGAGGAACGTGGATGGCAGGCCAAAGCCACTGTGCTGAGCATTCCCCCTGCAAGCCCTAGCTGAAGGCTCTGTGCACCAGGCTCAAGCTGGAATGAGCCTGTGGCCTGGCCTCCAGTCCCAGGCTTGGCCTGGGCACTGCTAGGGCGGGCCCCAGCCCAGGCTCAGCCAGGCCTCCCTAGGGCCCGGGCTGGCCTAGGCCACTGCCAGCCAGCAGGGCCTCGACACAGCACAGTTCATTCGAGTAGGCCCCCGGGGGTTGCCTGGGTGGCTCCTGCACTGCTGGGAAGCTGCAGGTCCGGAGGCTGTGTGTGCACGTGGCCCCTGGGGCCTGAGCACAAGACAGGCCTGACCCCACTTGCAAGCAGGACTCCTGCCACCTCTTCGCTGCCTGCCACACCCTCTTGCTGCCTGCCCTGTCTTCACTGCTGGCAGGCCTCTGTGTGCCCAGGCCAGTCTAGGCCAAGGAAACAAGGGGCTTGCTCTCCCCTTGCTAGGAGCTCCTCCTCCAGCACTCTGGCCCAGGGGACACACGCCCCTGGACCAGCAGCCTGCAAGGAAGCTGCAGCTGAGCCATGCCCAAAGGCCTGCAGCACCTGGCAGGGAGCCCTCTGCTATGGCCAGCTTTCCCACTGCAAAGCCTTGGAGGAGTTCGTGGATGCTGGGGCCTGCAGCGTTTGCCGTCGCAGAGCACTGGGGGCCCAGAGCCTCCCCTGTGGCTTCCGAGCACTTTCCCACCCCCAGGCCCTTGGCACCCACTCTGCTGCCAGAGGGAAGTCCTAAGCAGGACTCTCGAGCTTGTGCAGCCAGAGGGCCTCCTGCTTGCAAATGTCCTCAGGAACTCCTTTGGAGTGAGGCCTCTCCTCCCATGCTGCTCAGCCAGCAGATGGTGCCATCGCTCCACCCAAAACCTCTCTGCTTTGCCTTCAGCCATGGATCGCCCTGCTGAGCTCTCGCTGCCTCAAGCAGCAACTCCAGTGTGCATCCAGCCTACAGAAAGCAGAGTGCCTTTGCCTGAGCACTGCTGTGCTGGGGCAGCACCCTGAAGGCCTCCTAGGGCCTTCGCTCCCCTAACCCAGTCGTGCCACCCAGCCCATGCGGGGAGCAAAGTTCCCCCTTGGCAGGGCTCAGCATGTGACCTGGCTGTGGTTTCATGGCTGGGAAAGGGCAGATCCTGAAGCTGGGTGCCCACCTGGGAATGGGGCCCGGGGGGCAGAGCCGGCATGCCCTGGTTGGGAGGCAGGAGATCTGGGGCCCTCAAGCTGCATGCAAATCCCCTCTCTGACTGCCCCTCTTGCTTCTTCTCTGCTGCCAAGCCTCTCACACCCCACGTGCGTCTCATTGAAAGGAGGCAGGCTGCTTGCCATTCTTGGGCAGGCAATCGCCCCAGGAGCCTCGTTTACCCAAAGGGGAGTGCGCACTGACCCAGAGCCTCCAGAGGAGCTGCCGTCTCTCCAGCCACAAAGGCCTGTAGCCGAGTCCATGGCAGCCTGTTGCATGGAGGGCTTCTGTGGGAGAGGGCCGTGCTGCCCTGGCAGGGGCTCGTTCTCACACTGCTTTCCGTGGGGAAACGCTGTGTGTGCCAAGGGTCTCCTGTGTGCACAAAATCTCTCCCCAGTGACTGAGTGCAGGGAGTCCTCTTTGGACCCAGAGCCATGCTCTAGGCGGGCCTCCCGTGCTGGGAGAGATTCCACTTCCACAGCTGTCCAACTGCCTCAGGAACACCCTTCGAGGGAGTGTGGCTCTGACAGGCAGAAGGGCCCGAGTGAGGAACGTGGATGGCAGGCCATAGGCACTGTGCTGAGCAGTCCCCCCTGCAAGCCCTAGCTGAAGGCTCTGTGCACTAGGCTCAAGCTGGAATGAGCCTGTGGCCTGGCTTCCAGTCCCAGGCTTGGCCTGGGCACTGCTAGGGTGGGCCCCAGCCCAGGCTCAGCCAGGCCTCCCTAGGGCCCGGGCTGGCCTAGGCCACTGCCAGCCAGCAGGGCCTCGACAGAGCACAGTTCATTCGAGTAGGCCCCAGGGGGTTGCCTGGGTGGCTCCTGCACTGCTGGGAAGCTGCAGGTCCGGAGGCTGTGTGTGCACGTGGCCCCTGGGGCCTGAGCACAAGACAGGCCTGACCCCACTTGCAAGCAGGACTCCTGCCACCTCTTCGCTGCCTGCCACACCCCCTTGCTGCCTGCCCTGTCTTCACTGCTGGCAGGCCTCTGTGTGCCCAGGCCAGTCTAGGCCAAGGAAACAAGGGGCTTGCTCTCCCCTTGCTAGGAGCTCCTCCTCCAGCACACTGGCCCAGGGGACACACGCCCCTGGACCAGCAGCCTGCAAGGAAGCTGCAGCTGAGCCATGCCCAAAGGCCTGCAGCACCTGGCAGGGAGCCCTCTGCTATGGCCAGCTTTCCCACTGCAAAGCCTTGGAGGAGTTCATGGATGCTGGGGCCTGCAGCGTTTGCCGTCGCAGAGCACTGGGGGCCCAGAGCCTCCCCTGTGGCTTCCGAGCACTTTCCCACCCCCAGGCCCTTGGCACCCACTCTGCTGCCAGAGGGAAGTCCTAAGCAGTACTCTCGAGCTTGTGCAGCCAGAGGGCCTCCTGCTTGCAAATGTCCTCAGGAACTCCTTTGGAGTGAGGCCTCTCCTCCCATGCTGCTCAGCCAGCAGATGGTGCCATCGCTCCACCCAAAACCTCTCTGCTTTGCCTTCAGCCATGGATCGCCCTGCTGAGCTCTCGCTGCCTCAAGCAGCATCTCCAGTGTGCATCCAGCCTACAGAAAGCAGAGTGCCTTTGCCTGAGCACTGCTGTGCTGGGGCAGCACCCTGAAGGCCTCCTAGGGCCTTCGCTCCCCTAACCCAGTCATGCCACCCAGCCCATGCGGGGAGCAAAGTTCCCCCTTGGCAGAGCTCAGCGTGTGGCCTGGGTGTGGTTTCATGGCTGGGAAAGGGCAGATCCTGAAGCTGGGTGGCCACCTGGGAATGGGGCCCGGGGGGCAGAGGGGGCATGCCCTGGTTGGGAGGCAGGAGATCTGGGGCCTTCAAGCTGCATGCAAATCCCCTCTCTGGCTGCCCCTCTTGCTTCTTCTCTGCTGCCAAGCCTCTCACACCCCACGTGCGTCTCATTGAAAGGAGGCAGGCTGCTTGCCATTCTTGGGCAGGCAATCACCCCAGGAGCCTCGTTGACCCGAAGGGGAGTGCGCACTGACCCAGAGCCTCCAGAGGAGCTGCCGTCTCTCCAGCCACAAAGGCCTGTAGCCGAGTCCATGGCAGCCTGTTGCATGGAGGGCTTCTGTGGGAGAGGGCCGTGCTGCCCTGGCAGGGGCTCGTTCTCACACTGCTTTCCGTGGGGAAACGCTGTGTGTGCCAAGGGTCTCCTGTGTGCACAAAATCTCTCCCCAGTGCCTGAGTGCAGGGAGTCCTCTTTGGACCCAGAGCCATGCTCTAGGCGGGCCTCCCGTGCTGGGAGAGCCTCCACTTCCCCAACTGTCCAACTGCCTCAGGAACACCCTTCGAGGGAGTGTGGCTCTGACAGGCAGAAGGGCCCGAGTGAGGAACGTGGATGGCAGGCCAAAGCCACTGTGCTGAGCAGTCCCCCTGCAAGTCCGAGCTGAAGGCTCTGTGCACCAGGCTCAAGCTGGAATGAGCCTGTGGCCTGGCCTCCAGTCCCAGGCTTGGCCTGGGCACTGCTAGGGCGGGCCCCAGCCCAGGCTCAGCCAGGCCTCCCTAGGGCCCGGGCTGGCCTAGGCCACTGCCAGCCAGCAGGGCCTCGACAGAGCACAGTTCATTCGAGTAGGCCCCCGGGGGTTTCCTGGGTGGCTCCTGCACTGCTGGGAAGCTGCAGGTCCGGAGGCTGTGTGTGCACGTGGCCCCTGGGGCCTGAGCACAAGACAGGCCTGACCCCACTTGCAAGCAGGACTCCTGCCACCTCTTCGCTGCCTGCCACACCCCCTTGCTGCCTGCCCTGTCTTCACTGCTGGCAGGCCTCTGTGTGCCCAGGCTAGTCTAGTCCAAGGAAACAAGGGGCTTGCTCTCCCCTTGCTAGGAGCTCCTCCTCCAGCACTCTGGCCCAGGGGACACACGCCCCTGGACCAGCAGCCTGCAAGGAAGCTGCAGCTGAGCCATGCCCAAAGGCCTGCAGCACCTGGCAGGGAGCCCTCTGCTATGGCCAGCTTTCCCACTGCAAAGCCTTGGAGGAGTTCGTGGATGCTGGGGCCTGCAGCGTTTGCCGTCGCAGAGCACTGGGGGCCCAGAGCCTCCCCTGTGGCTTCCGAGCACTTTCCCACCCACAGGCCCTTGGCACCCACTCTGCTGCCAGAGGGAAGTCCTAAGCAGGACTCTCGAGCTTGTGCAGCCAGAGGGCCTCCTGCTTGCAAATGTCCTCAGGAACTCCTTTGGAGTGAGGCCTCTCCTCCCATGCTGCTCAGCCAGCAGATGGTGCCATCGCTCCACCCAAAACCTCTCTGCTTTGCCTTCAGCCATGGATCGCCCTGCTGAGCTCTCGCTGCCTCAAGCAGCAACTCCAGTGTGCATCCAGCCTACAGAAAGCAGAGTGCCTTTGCCTGAGCACTGCTGTGCTGGGGCAGCACCCTGAAGGCCTCCTAGGGCCTTCGCTCCCCTAACCCAGTCGTGCCACCCAGCCCATGCGGGGAGCAAAGTTCCCCCTTGGCAGGGCTCAGCGTGTGGCCTGGGTGTGGTTTCATGGCTGGGAAAGGGCAGATCCTGAAGCTGGGTGCCCACCTGGGAATGGGGCCCGGGGGGCAGAGCTGGCATGCCCTGGTTGGTAGGCAGGAGATCTGGGGCCTTCAAGTTGCATGCAAGTCCCCTCTCTGGCTGCCCCTCTTGCTTCTTCTCTGCTGCCAAGCCTCTCACACCCCACGTGCGTCTCATTGAAAGGAGGCAGGCTGCTTGCCATTCTTGGGCAGGCAATCACCCCAGGAGCCTCGTTGACCCGAAGGGGAGTGCGCACTGACCCAGAGCCTCCAGAGGAGCTGCCGTCTCTCCAGCCACAAAGGCCTGTAGCCGAGTCCATGGCAGCCTGTTGCATGGAGGGCTTCTGTGGGAGAGGGCCGTGCTGCCCTGGCAGGGGCTCGTTCTCACACTGCTTTCCGTGGGGAAACGCTGTGTGTGCCAAGGGTCTCCTGTGTGCACAAAATCTCTCCCCAGTGCCTGAGTGCAGGGAGTCCTCTTTGGACCCAGAGCCATGCTCTAGGCGGGCCTCCCGTGCTGGGAGAGCCTCCACTTCCCCAACTGTCCAACTGCCTCAGGAACACCCTTCGAGGGAGTGTGGCTCTGACAGGCAGAAGGGCCCGAGTGAGGAACGTGGATGGCAGGCCAAAGCCACTGTGCTGAGCAGTCCCCCTGCAAGTCCGAGCTGAAGGCTCTGTGCACCAGGCTCAAGCTGGAATGAGCCTGTGGCCTGGCCTCCAGTCCCAGGCTTGGCCTGGGCACTGCTAGGGCGGGCCCCAGCCCAGGCTCAGCCAGGCCTCCCTAGGGCCCAGGCTGGCCTAGGCCACTGCCAGCCAGCAGGGCCTCGACAGAGCACAGTTCATTCGAGTAGGCCCCCGGGGGTTGCCTGGGTGGCTCCTGCACTGCTGGGAAGCTGCAGGTCCGGAGGCTGTGTGTGCATGTGGCCCCTGGGGCCTGAGCACAAGACAGGCCTGACCCCACTTGCAAGCAGGACTCCTGCCACCTCTTCGCTGCCTGCCACACCCCCTTGCTGCCTGCCCTGTCTTCACTGCTGGCAGGCCTCTGTGTGCCCAGGCCAGTCTAGGCCACGGAAACAAGGGGCTTGCTCTCCCCTTGCTAGGAGCTCCTCCTCCAGCACACTGGCCCAGGGGACACATGCCCCTGGACCAGCAGCCTGCAAGGAAGCTGCAGCTGAGCCATGCCCAAAGGCCTGCAGCACCTGGCAGGGAGCCCTCTGCTATGGCCAGCTTTCCCACTGCAAAGCCTTGGAGGAGTTCGTGGATGCTGGGGCCTGCAGCGTTTGCCGTCGCAGAGCACTGGGGGCCCAGAGCCTCCCCTGTGGCTTCCGAGCACTTTCCCACCCCCAGGCCCTTGGCACCCACTCTGCTGCCAGAGGGAAGTCCTAAGCAGGACTCTCGAGCTTGTGCAGCCAGAGGGCCTCCTGCTTGCAAATGTCCTCAGGAACTCCTTTGGAGTGAGGCCTCTCCTCCCATGCTGCTCAGCCAGCAGATGGTGCCATCGCTCCACCCAAAACCTCTCTGCTTTGCCTTCAGCCATGGATCGCCCTGCTGAGCTCTCGCTGCCTCAAGCAGCAACTCCAGTGTGCATCCAGCCTACAGAAAGCAGAGTGCCTTTGCCTGAGCACTGCTGTGCTGGGGCAGCACCCTGAAGGCCTCCTAGGGCCTTCGCTCCCCTAACCCAGTCGTGCCACCCAGCCCATGCAGGGAGCAAAGTTCCCCCTTGGCAGGGCTCAGCGTGTGGCCTGGGTGTGGTTTCATGGCTGGGAAAGCACAGATCCTGAAGCTGGGTGCCCACCTGGGAATGAGCCCCGGCGGGCAGAGCCGGCATGCCCTGGTTGGGAGGCAGGAGATCTGGGGCCTTCAAGCTGCATGCAAATCCCCTCTCTGGCTGCCCCTCTTGCTTCTTCTCTGCTGCCAAGCCTCTCACACCCCACGTGCGTCTCATTGAAAGGAGGCAGGCTGCTTGCCATTCGTGGGCAGGCAATCACCCCAGGAGCTTCGTTGACCCGAAGGGGAGTGCGCACTGACCCAGAGCCTCCAGAGGAGCTGCCGTCTCTCCAGCCACAAAGGCCTGTAGCCGAGTCCATGGCAGCCTGTTGCATGGAGGGCTTCTGTGGGAGAGGGCCGTGCTGCCCTGGCAGGGGCTCGTTCTCACACTGCTTTCCGTGGGGAAACGCTGTGTGCCAAGGGTCTCCTGTGTGCACAAAATCTCTCCCCAGTGACTGAGTGCAGGGAGTCCTCTTTGGACCCAGAGCCATGCTCTAGGCGGGCCTCCCGTGCTGGGAGAGCCTCCACTTCCCCAACTGTCCAACTGCCTCAGGAACACCCTTCGAGGGAGTGTGGCTCTGACAGGCAGAAGGGCCCGAGTGAGGAACGTGGATGGCAGGCCAAAGCCACTGTGCTGAGCAGTCCCCCTGCAAGCCCTAGCTGAAGGCTCTGTGCACCAGGCTCAAGCTGGAATGAGCCTGTGGCCTGGCCTCCAGTCCCAGGCTTGGCCTGGGCACTGCTAGGGCGGGCCCCAGCCCAGGCTCAGCCAGGCCTCCCTAGGGCCCGGGCTGGCCTAGGCCACTGCCAGCCAGCAGGGCCTCGACAGAGCACAGTTCATTCGAGGAGGCCCCCGGGGGTTGCCTGGGTGGCTCCTGCACTGCTGGGAAGCTGCAGGTCCGGAGGCTGTGTGTGCACGTGGCCCCTGGGGCCTGAGCACAAGACAGGCCTGACCCCACTTGCAAGCAGGACTCCTGCCACCTCTTCGCTGCCTGCCACACCCCCTTGCTGCCTGCCCTGTCTTCACTGCTGGCAGGCCTCTGTGTGCCCAGGCCAGTCTAGGCCACGGAAACAAGGGGCTTGCTATCCCCTTGCTAGGAGCTCCTCCTCCAGCACACTGGCCCAGGGGACACATGCCCCTGGACCAGCAGCCTGCAAGGAAGCTGCAGCTGAGCCATGCCCAAAGGCCTGCAGCACCTGGCAGGGAGCCCTCTGCTATGGCCAGCTTTCCCACTGCAAAGCCTTGGAGGAGTTCGTGGATGCTGGGGCCTGCAGCGTTTGCCGTCGCAGAGCACTGGGGGCCCAGAGCCTCCCCTGTGGCTTCCGAGCACTTTCCCACCCCCAGGCCCTTGGCACCCACTCTGCTGCCAGAGGGAAGTCCTAAGCAGGACTCTCGAGCTTGTGCAGCCAGAGGGCCTCCTGCTTGCAAATGTCCTCAGGAACTCCTTTGGAGTGAGGCCTCTCCTCCCATGCTGCTCAGCCAGCAGATGGTGCCATCGCTCCACCCAAAACCTCTCTGCTTTGCCTTCAGCCATGGATCGCCCTGCTGAGCTCTCTCTGCCTCAAGCAGCAACTCCAGTGTGCATCCAGCCTACAGAAAGCAGAGTGCCTTTGCCTGAGCACTGCTGTGCTGGAGCAGCACCCTGAAGGCCTCCTAGGGCCTTCGCTCCCCTAACCCAGTCGTGCCACCCAGCCCATGCGGGGAGCAAAGTTCCCCCTTCGCAGGGCTCAGCGTGTGGCCTGGGTGTGGTTTCATGGCTGGGAAAGCGCAGATCCTGAAGCTGGGTGCCCACCTGGGAATGAGGCCCGGGGGGCAGAGCCGGCATGCCCTGGTTGGGAAGCAGGAGATCTGGGGCCTTCAAGCTGCATGCAAATCCCCTCTCTGGCTGCCCCTCTTGCTTCTTCTCTGCTGCCAAGCCTCTCACACCCCACGTGCGTCTCATTGAAAGGAGGCAGGCTGCTTGACATTCGTGGGCAGGCAATCACCCCAGGAGCTTCGTTGACCCGAAGGGGAGTGCACATGGACCCAGAGCCTCCAGAGGAGCTGCCGTCTCTCCAGCCACAAAGGCCTGTAGCCGAGTCCATGGCAGCCTGTTGCATGGAGGGCTTCTGTGGGAGAGGGCCGTGCTGCCCTGGCAGGGGCTCGTTCTCACACTGCTTTCCGTGGGGAAACGCTGTGTGCCAAGGGTCTCCTGTGTGCACAAAATCTCTCCCCAGTGACTGAGTGCAGGGAGTCCTCTTTGGACCCAGAGCCATGCTCTAGGCTGGCCTCCCGTGCTGGGAGAGCCTCCACTTCCCCAACTGTCCAACTGCCTCAGGAACACCCTTCGAGGGAGTGTGGCTCTGACAGGCAGAAGGGCCCGAGTGAGGAACGTGGATGGCAGGCCAAAGCCACTGTGCTGAGCAGTCCCCCTGCAAGCCCTAGCTGAAGGCTCTGTGCACGAGGCTCAAGCTGGAATGAGCCTGTGGCCTGGCCTCCAGTCCCAGGCTTGGCCTGGGCACTGCTAGGGCGGGCCCCAGCCCAGGCTCAGCCAGGCCTCCCTAGGGCCCGGGCTGGCCTAGGCCACTGCCAGCCAGCAGGGCCTCGACAGAGCACAGTTCATTCGAGTAGGCCCCCGGGGGTTGCCTGGGTGGCTCCTGCACTGCTGGGAAGCTGCAGGTCCGGAGGCTGTGTGTGCACGTGGCCCCTGGGGCCTGAGCACAAGACAGGCCTGACCCCACTTGCAAGCAGGACTCCTGCCACCTCTTCGCTGCCTGCCACACCCCCTTGCTGCCTGCCCTGTCTTCACTGCTGGCAGGCCTCTGTGTGCCCAGGCCAGTCTAGGCCAAGGAAACAAGGGGCTTGCTCTCCCCTTGCTAGGAGCTCCTCCTCCAGCACACTGGCCCAGGGGACACACGCCCCTGGACCAGCAGCCTGCAAGGAAGCTGCAGCTGAGCCATGCCCAAAGGCCTGCAGCACCTGGCAGGGAGCCCTCTGCTATGGCCAGCTTTCCCACTGCAAAGCCTTGGAGGAGTTCGTGGATGCTGGGGCCTGCAGCGTTTGCCGTCGCAGAGCACTGGGGGCCCAGAGCCTCCCCTGTGGCTTCCGAGCACTTTCCCACCCCCAGGCCCTTGGCACCCACTCTGCTGCCAGAGGGAAGTCCTAAGCAGGACTCTCGAGCTTGTGCAGCCAGAGGGCCTCCTGCTTGCAAATGTCCTCAGGAACTCCTTTGGAGTGAGGCCTCTCCTCCCATGCTGCTCAGCCAGCAGATGGTGCCATCGCTCCACCCAAAATCTCTCTGCTTTGCCTTCAGCTATGGATCGCCCTGCTGAGCTCTCGCTGCCTCAAGCAGCGACTCCAGTGTGCATCCAGCCTACAGAAAGCAGAGTGCCTTTGCCTGAGCACTGCTGTGCTGGGGCAGCACCCTGAAGGCCTCCTAGGGCCTTCGCTCCCCTAACCCAGTCGTGCCACCCAGCCCATGCGGGGAGCAAAGTTCCCCCTTGGCAAGGCTCAGCGTGTGGCCTGGGTGTGGTTTCATGGCTGGGAAAGGGCAGATCCTGAAGCTGGGTGCCCACCTGGGAATGGGGCCCGGGGGGCAGAGCCGGCATGCCCTGGTTGGGAGGCAGGAGATCTGGGGCCTTCAAGCTGCATGCAAATCCCCTCTCTGGCTGCCCCTCTTGCTTCTTCTCTGCTGCCAAGCCTCTCACACCCCACGTGCGTCTCATTGAAAGGAGGCAGGCTGCTTGCCATTCGTGGGCAGGCAATCACCCCAGGAGCCTCGTTGACCCGAAGGGGAGTGCGCACTGACCCAGAGCCTCCAGAGGAGCTGCCGTCTCTCCAGCCACAAAGGCCTGTAGCCGAGTCCATGGCAGCCTGTTGCATGGAGGGCTTCTGTGGGAGAGGGCCGTGCTGCCCTGGCAGGGGCTCGTTCTCACACTGCTTTCCGTGGGGAAACGCTGTGTGCCAAGGGTCTCCTGTGTGCACAAAATCTCTCCCCAGTGACTGAGTGCAGGGAGTCCTCTTTGGACCCAGAGCCATGCTCTAGGCCGGCCTCCCGTGCTGGGAGAGCCTCCACTTCCCCAACTGTCCAACTGCCTCAGAAACACCCTTCGAGGGAGTGTGGCTCTGACAGGCAGAAGGGCCCGAGTGAGGAACGTGGATGGCAGGCCAAAGCCACTGTGCTGAGCATTCCCCCTGCGAGTCCGAACTGAAGGCTCTGTGCACCAGGCTCAAGCTGGAATGAGCCTGTGGCCTAGCCTCCAGTCCCAGGCTTGGCCTGGGCACTGCTAGGGCGGGCCCCAGCCCAGGCTCAGCCAGGCCTCCCTAGGGCCCGGGCTGGCCTAGGCCACTGCCAGCCAGCAGGGCCTCGACAGAGCACAGTTCATTCGAGGAGGCCCCCAGGGGTTGCCTGTGTGGCTCCTGCAGTGCTGGGAAGCTGCAGGTCCGGAGGCTGTGTGTGCACGTGGCCCCTGGGGCCTGAGCACAAGACAGGCCTGACCCCACTTGCAAGCAGGACTCCTGCCACCTCTTCGCTGCCTGCCACACCCCCTTGCTGCCTGCCCTGTCTTCACTGCTGGCAGGCCTCTGTGTGCCCAGACCAGTCTAGGCCGAGGAAACAAGGGGCTTGCTCTCCCCTTGCTAGGAGCTCCTCCTCCAGCACTCTGGCCCAGGGGACACACGCCCCTGGACCAGCAGCCTGCAAGGAAGCTGCAGCTGAGCCATGCCCAAAGGCCTGCAGCACCTGGCAGGGAGCCCTCTGCTATGGCCAGCTTTCCCACTGCAAAGCCTTGGAGGAGTTCGTGGATGCTGGGGCCTGCAGCGTTTCCGTCGCAGAGCACTGGGGGCCCAGAGCCTCCCCTGTGGCTTCCGAGCACTTTCCCACCCCCAGGCCCTTGGCACCCACTCTGCTGCCAGAGGGAAGTCCTAAGCAGGACTCTCGAGCTTGTGCAGCCTGAGGGCCTCCTGCTTGCAAATGTCCTCAGGAACTCCTTTAGAATGAGGCCTCTCCTCCGATGCTGCTCAGCCAGCAGATGGTGCCATCGCTCCACCCAAAACCTCTCTGCTTTGCCTTCAGCCATGGATCGCCCTGCTGAGCTCTCTCTGCCTCAGGCAGCAACTCCAGTGTGCATCCAGCCTACAGAAAGCAGAGTGCCTTTGCCTGAGCACTGCTGTGCTGGGGCAGCACCCTGAAGGCCTCCTAGGGCCTTCGCTCCCCTAACCCAGTCGTGCCACCCAGCCCAAGCGGGGAGCAAAGTTCCCCCTTGGCAGGGCTCAGCGTGTGGCCTGGGTGTGGTTTCATGGCTGGGAAAGGGCAGATCCTGAAGCTGGGTGCCCACCTGGGAATGGGGCCCGGGGGGCAGAGCCGGTATGCCCTGGTTGGGAGGCAGGAGATCTGGGGCCTTCAAGCTGCATGCAAATCCCCTCTCTGGCTGCCCCTCTTGCTTCTTCTCTGCTGCCAAGCCTCTCACACCCCACGTGCGTCTCATTGAAAGGAGGCAGGCTGCTTGCCATTCGTGGGCAGGCAATCACCCCAGGAGCCTCGTTGACCCGAAGGGGAGGGCGCACTGACCCAGAGCCTCCAGAGGAGCTGCTGTCTCTCCAGCCACAAAGGCCTGTAGCCGAGTCCATGGCAGCCTGTTGCATGGAGGGCTTCTGTGGGAGAGGGCCGTGCTGCCCTGGCAGGGGCTCGTTCTCACACTGCTTTCCGTGGGGAAACGCTGTGTGTGCCAAGGGTCTCCTGTGTGCACAAAATCTCTCGCCAGTGCCTGAGGTGCAGGGAGTCCTCTTTGGACCCAGAGCCATGCTCTAGGCGGGCCTCCCATGCTGGGAGAGTCTCCACTTCCCCAACTGTCCAACTGCCTCAGGAACACCCTTCGAGGGAGTGTGGCTCTGACAGGCAGAAGGGCCCGAGTGAGGAACGTGGATGGCAGGCCAAAGCCACTGTGCTGAGCAGACCCCTGCGAGTCCGAGCTGAAGGCTCTGTGCACCAGGCTCAAGCTGGAATGAGCCTGTGGCCTGGCCTCCAGTCCCAGGCTTGGCCTGGGCACTGCTAGGGCGGGCCCCAGCCCAGGCTCAGCCAGGCCTCCCTAGGGCCCGGGCTGGCCTAGGCCACTGCCAGCCAGCAGGGCCTCGACAGAGCACTGTTCATTCGAGGAGGCCCCCGGGGGTTGCCTGGGTGGCTCCTGCACTGCTGGGAAGCTGCAGGTCCGGAGGCTGTGTGTGCACGTGGCCCCTGGGGCCTGAGCACAAGACAGGCCTGACCCCACTTGCAAGCAGGACTCCTGCCACCTCTTCGCTGCCTGCCACACCCCCTTGCTGCCTGCCCTGTCTTCACTGCTGGCAGGCCTCTGTGTGCCCAGGCCAGTCTAGGCCAAGGAAACAAGGGGCTTGCTCTCCCCTTGCTAGGAGCTCCTCCTCCAGCACTCTGGCCCAGGGGACACACGCCCCTGGACCAGCAGCCTGCAAGGAAGCTGCAGCTGAGCCATGCCCAAAGGCCTGCAGCACCTGGCAGGGAGCCCTCTGCTATGGCCAGCTTTCACACTGCAAAGCCTTGGAGGAGTTCGTGGATGCTGGGGCCTGCAGCGTTTGCCGTCGCAGAGCACTGGGGGCCCAGAGCCTCCCCTGTGGCTTCCGAGCACTTTCCCACCCCCAGGCCCTTGGCACCCACTCTGCTGTCAGAGGGAAGTCCTAAGCAGGACTCTCGAGCTTGTGCAGCCAGAGGGCCTCCTGCTTGCAAATGTCCTCAGGAACTCCTTTGGAGTGAGGCCTCTCCTCCCATGCTGCTCAGCCAGCAGATGGTGCCATCGCTCCACCCAAAACCTCTCTGCTTTGCCTTCAGCCATGGATCGCCCTGCTGAGCTCTCTCTGCCTCAGGCAGCAACTCCAGTGTGCATCCAGCCTACAGAAAGCAGAGTGCCTTTGCCTGAGCACTGCTGTGCTGGGGCAGCACCCTGAAGGCCTCCTAGGGCCTTCGCTCCCCTAACCCAGTCGTGCCACCCAGCCCATGCGGGGAACAAAGTTCCCCCTTGGCAGGGCTCAGCGTGTGGCCTGGGTGTGGTTTCATGGCTGGGAAAGGGCAGATCCTGAAGCTGGGTGCCCACCTGGGAATGGGGCCCGGGGGGCAGAGCCGGCATGCCCTGGTTGGGAGGCAGGAGATCTGGGGCCTTTCAGGTGCATGCAAATCCCCTCTCTGGCTGCCCCTCTTGCTTCTTCTCTGCTGCCAAGCCTCTCACACCCCACGTGCGTCTCATTGAAAGGAGGCAGGCTGCTTGCCATTCGTGGGCAGGCAATCACCCCAGGAGCCTCGTTTACCCGAAGGGGAGTGCGCACTGACCCAGAGCCTCCAGCGGAGCCTCCGTCTCTCCAGCCACAAAGGCCTGTAGCCGAGTCCATGGCAGCCTGTTGCATGGAGGGCTTCTGTGGGAGAGGGCCGTGCTGCCCTGGCAGGGGCTCGTTCTCACACTGCTTTCCGTGGGGAAACGCTGTGTGTGCCAAGGGTCTCCTGTGTGCACAAAATCTCTCCCCAGTGCCTGAGGTGCAGGGAGTCCTCTTTGGACCCAGAGCCATGCTCTAGGCGGGCCTCCCGTGCTGGGAGAGCCTCCACTTCCCCAACTGTCCAACTGCCTCAGGAACACCCTTCGAGGGAGTGTGGCTCTGACAGGCAGAAGGGCCCGAGTGAGGAACGTGGATGGCAGGCCAAAGCCACTGTGCTGAGCAGACCCCTGCGAGTCCGAGCTGAAGGCTCTGTGCACCAGGCTCAAGCTGGAATGAGCCTGTGGCCTGGCCTCCAGTCCCAGGCTTGGCCTGGGCACTGCTAGGGCGGGCCCCAGCCCAGGCTCAGCCAGGCCTCCCTAGGGCCCGGGCTGGCCTAGGCCACTGCCAGCCAGCAGGGCCTCGACAGAGCACAGTTCATTCGAGGAGGCCCCCGGGGGTTGCCTGGGTGGCTCCTGCACTGCTGGGAAGCTGCAGGTCCGGAGGCTTTGTGTGCACGTGGACCCTGGGGCCTGAGCACAAGACAGGCCTGACCCCACTTGCAAGCAGGACTCCTGCCACCTCTTCGCTGCCTGCCACACCCCCTTGCTGCCTGCCCCGTCTTCACTGCTGGCAGGCCTCTGTGTGCCCAGGCCAGTCTAGGCCAAGGAAACAAGGGGCTTGCTCTCCCCTTGCTAGGAGCTCCTCCTCCAGCACTCTGGCCCAGGGGACACACGCCCCTGGACCAGCAGCCTGCAAGGAAGCTGCAGCTGAGCCATGCCCAAAGGCCTGCAGCACCTGGCAGGGAGCCCTCTGCTATGGCCAGCTTTCCCACTGCAAAGCCTTGGAGGAGTTCGTGGATGCTGGGGCCTGCAGCGTTTGCCGTCGCAGAGCACTGGGGGCCCAGAGCCTCCCCTGTGGCTTCCGAGCACTTTCCCACCCCCAGGCCCTTGGCACCCACTCTGCTGCCAGAGGGAAGTCCTAAGCAGGACTCTCGAGCTTGTGCAGCCAGAGGGCCTCCTGCTTGCAAATGTCCTCAGGAACTCCTTTAGAATGAGGCCTCTCCTCCCATGCTGCTCAGCCAGCAGATGGTGCCATCGCTCCACCCAAAACCTCTCTGCTTTGCCTTCAGCCATGGATCGCCCTGCTGAGCTCTCTCTGCCTCAGGCAGCAACTCCAGTGTGCATCCAGCCTACAGAAAGCAGAGTGCCTTTGCCTGAGCACTGCTGTGCTGGGGCAGCACCCTGAAGGCCTCCTAGGGCCTTCGCTCCCCTAACCCAGTCGTGCCACCCAGCCCAAGCGGGGAGCAAAGTTCCCCCTTGGCAGGGCTCAGCGTGTGGCCTGGGTGTGGTTTCATGGCTGGGAAAGGGCAGATCCTGAAGCTGGGTGCCCACCTGGGAATGGGGCCCGGGGGGCAGAGCCGGCATGCCCTGGTTGGGAGGCAGGAGATCTGGGGCCTTCAAGCTGCATGCAAATCCCCTCTCTGGCTGCCCCTCTTGCTTCTTCTCTGCTGCCAAGCCTCTCACACCCCACGTGCGTCTCATTGAAAGGAGGCAGGCTGCTTGCCATTCGTGGGCAGGCAATCACCCCAGGAGCCTCGTTTACCCGAAGGGGAGGGCGCACTGACCCAGAGCCTCCAGAGGAGCTGCTGTCTCTCCAGCCACAAAGGCCTGTAGCCGAGTCCATGGCAGCCTGTTGCATGGAGGGCTTCTGTGGGAGAGGGCCGTGCTGCCCTGGCAGGGGCTCGTTCTCACACTGCTTTCCGTGGGGAAACGCTGTGTGTGCCAAGGGTCTCCTGTGTGCACAAAATCTCTCGCCAGTGCCTGAGGTGCAGGGAGTCCTCTTTGGACCCAGAGCCATGCTCTAGGCGGGCCTCCCGTGCTGGGAGAGTCTCCACTTCCCCAACTGTCCAACTGCCTCAGGAACACCCTTCGAGGGAGTGTGGCTCTGACAGGCAGAAGGGCCCGAGTGAGGAACGTGGATGGCAGGCCAAAGCCACTGTGCTGAGCAGACCCCTGCGAGTCCGAGCTGAAGGCTCTGTGCACCAGGCTCAAGCTGGAATGAGCCTGTGGCCTGGCCTCCAGTCCCAGGCTTGGCCTGGGCACTGCTAGGGCGGGCCCCAGCCCAGGCTCAGCCAGGCCTCCCTAGGGCCCGGGCTGGCCTAGGCCACTGCCAGCCAGCAGGGCCTCGACAGAGCACTGTTCATTCGAGGAGGCCCCCGGGGGTTGCCTGGGTGGCTCCTGCACTGCTGGGAAGCTGCAGGTCCGGAGGCTGTGTGTGCACGTGGCCCCTGGGGCCTGAGCACAAGACAGGCCTGACCCCACTTGCAAGCAGGACTCCTGCCACCTCTTCGCTGCCTGCCACACCCCCTTGCTGCCTGCCCTGTCTTCACTGCTGGCAGGCCTCTGTGTGCCCAGGCCAGTCTAGGCCAAGGAAACAAGGGGCTTGCTCTCCCCTTGCTAGGAGCTCCTCCTCCAGCACTCTGGCCCAGGGGACACACGCCCCTGGACCAGCAGCCTGCAAGGAAGCTGCAGCTGAGCCATGCCCAAAGGCCTGCAGCACCTGGCAGGGAGCCCTCTGCTATGGCCAGCTTTCCCACTGCAAAGCCTTGGAGGAGTTCGTGGATGCTGGGGCCTGCAGCGTTTGCCGTCGCAGAGCACTGGGGGCCCAGAGCCTCCCCTGTGGCTTCCGAGCACTTTCCCACCCCCAGGCCCTTGGCACCCACTCTGCTGCCAGAGGGAAGTCCTAAGCAGGACTCTCGAGCTTGTGCAGCCAGAGGGCCTCCTGCTTGCAAATGTCCTCAGGAACTCCTTTGGAGTGAGGCCTCTCGTCCCATGCTGCTCAGCCAGCAGATGGTGCCATCGCTCCACCCAAAACCTCTCTGCTTTGCCTTCAGCCATGGATCGCCCTGCTGAGCTCTCTCTGCCTCAGGCAGCAACTCCAGTGTGCATCCAGCCTACAGAAAGCAGAGTGCCTTTGCCTGAGCACTGCTGTGCTGGGGCAGCACCCTGAAGGCCTCCTAGGGCCTTCGCTCCCCTAACCCAGTCGTGCCACCCAGCCCATGCGGGGAGCAAAGTTCCCCCTTGGCAGGGCTCAGCGTGTGGCCTGGGTGTGGTTTCATGGCTGGGAAAGGGCAGATCCTGAAGCTGGGTGCCCACCTGGGAATGGGGCCCGGGGGGCAGAGCCGGCATGCCCTGGTTGGGAGGCAGGAGATCTGGGGCCTTCCAGGTGCATGCAAATCCCCTCTCTGGCTGCCCCTCTTGCTTCTTCTCTGCTGCCAAGCCTCTCACACCCCACGTGTGTCTCATTGAAAGGAGGCAGGCTGCTTGCCATTCGTGGGCAGGCAATCACCCCAGGAGCCTCGTTTACCCGAAGGGGAGTGCGCACTGACCCAGAGCCTCCAGAGGAGCCTCCGTCTCTCCAGCCACAAAGGCCTGTAGCCGAGTCCATGGCAGCCTGTTGCATGGAGGGCTTCTGTGGGAGAGGGCCGTGCTGCCCTGGCAGGGGCTCGTTCTCACACTGCTTTCCGTGGGGAAACGCTGTGTGTGCCAAGGGTCTCCTGTGTGCACAAAATCTCTCCCCAGTGCCTGAGGTGCAGGGAGTCCTCTTTGGACCCAGAGCCATGCTCTAGGCGGGCCTCCCGTGCTGGGAGAGCCTCCACTTCCCCAACTGTCCAACTGCCTCAGGAACACCCTTCGAGGGAGTGTGGCTCTGACAGGCAGAAGGGCCCGAGTGAGGAACGTGGATGGCAGGCCAAAGCCACTGTGCTGAGCAGACCCCTGCGAGTCCGAGCTGAAGGCTCTGTGCACCAGGCTCAAGCTGGAATGAGCCTGTGGCCTGGCCTCCAGTCCCAGGCTTGGCCTGGGCACTGCTAGGGCGGGCCCCAGCCCAGGCTCAGCCAGGCCTCCCTAGGGCCCGGGCTGGCCTAGGCCACTGCCAGCCAGCAGGGCCTCGACAGAGCACAGTTCATTCGAGGAGGCCCCCGGGGGTTGCCTGGGTGGCTCCTGCACTGCTGGGAAGCTGCAGGTCCGGAGGCTGTGTGTGCACGTGGCCCCTGGGGCCTGAGCACAAGACAGGCCTGACCCCACTTGCAAGCAGGACTCCTGCCACCTCTTCGCTGCCTGCCACACCCCCTTGCTGCCTGCCCTGTCTTCACTGCTGGCAGGCCTCTGTGTGCCCAGGCCAGTCTAGGCCAAGGAAACAAGGGGCTTGCTCTCCCCTTGCTAGGAGCTCCTCCTCCAGCACTCTGGCCCAGGGGACACACGCCCCTGGACCAGCAGCCTGCAAGGAAGCTGCAGCTGAGCCATGCACAAAGGCCTGCAGCACCTGGCAGGGAGCCCTCTGCTATGGCCAGCTTTCCCACTGCAAATCCTTGGAGGAGTTCGTGGATGCTGGGGCCTGCAGCGTTTGCCGTCGCAGAGCACTGGGGGCCCAGAGCCTCCCCTGTGGCTTCCGAGCACTTTCCCACCCCCAGGCCCTTGGTACCCACTCTGCTGTCAGAGGGAAGTCCTAAGCAGGACTCTCGAGCTTGTGCAGCCAGAGGGCCTCCTGCTTGCAAATGTCCTCAGGAACTCCTTTGGAGTGAGGCCTCTCGTCCCATGCTGCTCAGCCAGCAGATGGTGCCATCGCTCCACCCAAAACCTCTCTGCTTTGCCTTCAGCCATGGATCGCCCTGCTGAGCTCTCTCTGCCTCAGGCAGCAACTCCAGTGTGCATCCAGCCTACAGAAAGCAGAGTGCCTTTGCCTGAGCACTGCTGTGCTGGGGCAGCACCCTGAAGGCCTCCTAGGGCCTTCGCTCCCCTAACCCAGTCGTGCCACCCAGCCCATGCGGGGAGCAAAGTTCCCCCTTGGCAGGGCTCAGCGTGTGGCCTGGCTGTGGTTTCATGGCTGGGAAAGGGCAGATCCTGAAGCTGGGTGCCCACCTGGGAATGGGGCCCGGGGGGCAGAGCCGGCATGCCCTGGTTGGGAGGCAGGAGATCTGGGGCCTTCCAGCTGCATGCAAATCCCCTCTCTGGCTGCCCCTCTTGCTTCTTCTCTGCTGCCAAGCCTCTCACACCCCACGTGCGTCTCATTGAAAGGAGGCAGGCTGCTTGCCATTCGTGGGCAGGCAATCACCCCAGGAGCCTCGTTGACCCGAAGGGGAGTGCGCACTGACCCAGAGCCTCCAGAGGAGCCTCCGTCTCTCCAGCCACAAAGGCCTGTAGCCGAGTCCATGGCAGCCTGTTGCATGGAGGGCTTCTGTGGGAGAGGGCCGTGCTGCCCTGGCAGGGGCTCGTTCTCACACTGCTTTCCGTGGGGAAACGCTGTGTGTGCCAAGGGTCTCCTGTGTGCACAAAATCTCTCGCCAGTGCCTGAGGTGCAGGGAGTCCTCTTTGGACCCAGAGCCATGCTCTAGGCGGGCCTCCCATGCTGGGAGAGTCTCCACTTCCCCAACTGTCCAACTGCCTCAGGAACACCCTTCGAGGGAGTGTGGCTCTGACAGGCAGAAGGGCCCGAGTGAGGAACGTGGATGGCAGGCCAAAGCCACTGTGCTGAGCAGACCCCTGCGAGTCCGAGCTGAAGGCTCTGTGCACCAGGCTCAAGCTGGAATGAGCCTGTGGCCTGGCCTCCAGTCCCAGGCTTGGCCTGGGCACTGCTAGGGCGGGCCCCAGCCCAGGCTCAGCCAGGCCTCCCTAGGGCCCGGGCTGGCCTAGGCCACTGCCAGCCAGCAGGGCCTCGACAGAGCACTGTTCATTCGAGGAGGCCCCCGGGGGTTGCCTGGGTGGCTCCTGCACTGCTGGGAAGCTGCAGGTCCGGAGGCTGTGTGTGCACGTGGCCCCTGGGGCCTGAGCACAAGACAGGCCTGACCCCACTTGCAAGCAGGACTCCTGCCACCTCTTCGCTGCCTGCCACACCCCCTTGCTGCCTGCCCTGTCTTCACTGCTGGCAGGCCTCTGTGTGCCCAGGCCAGTCTAGGCCAAGGAAACAAGGGGCTTGCTCTCCCCTTGCTAGGAGCTCCTCCTCCAGCACTCTGGCCCAGGGGACACACGCCCCTGGACCAGCAGCCTGCAAGGAAGCTGCAGCTGAGCCATGCCCAAAGGCCTGCAGCACCTGGCAGGGAGCCCTCTGCTATGGCCAGCTTTCCCACTGCAAAGCCTTGGAGGAGTTCGTGGATGCTGGGGCCTGCAGCGTTTGCCGTCGCAGAGCACTGGGGGCCCAGAGCCTCCCCTGTGGCTTCCGAGCACTTTCCCACCCCCAGGCCCTTGGCACCCACTCTGCTGCCAGAGGGAAGTCCTAAGCAGGACTCTCGAGCTTGTGCAGCCAGAGGGCCTCCTGCTTGCAAATGTCCTCAGGAACTCCTTTGGAGTGAGGCCTCTCGTCCCATGCTGCTCAGCCAGCAGATGGTGCCATCGCTCCACCCAAAACCTCTCTGCTTTGCCTTCAGCCATGGATCGCCCTGCTGAGCTCTCTCTGCCTCAGGCAGCAACTCCAGTGTGCATCCAGCCTACAGAAAGCAGAGTGCCTTTGCCTGAGCACTGCTGTGCTGGGGCAGCACCCTGAAGGCCTCCTAGGGCCTTCGCTCCCCTAACCCAGTCGTGCCACCCAGCCCATGCGGGGAGCAAAGTTCCCCCTTGGCAGGGCTCAGCGTGTGGCCTGGGTGTGGTTTCATGGCTGGGAAAGGGCAGATCCTGAAGCTGGGTGCCCACCTGGGAATGGGGCCCGGGGGGCAGAGCCGGCATGCCCTGGTTGGGAGGCAGGAGATCTGGGGCCTTCCAGGTGCATGCAAATCCCCTCTCTGGCTGCCCCTCTTGCTTCTTCTCTGCTGCCAAGCCTCTCACACCCCACGTGTGTCTCATTGAAAGGAGGCAGGCTGCTTGCCATTCGTGGGCAGGCAATCACCCCAGGAGCCTCGTTTACCCGAAGGGGAGTGCGCACTGACCCAGAGCCTCCAGAGGAGCCTCCGTCTCTCCAGCCACAAAGGCCTGTAGCCGAGTCCATGGCAGCCTGTTGCATGGAGGGCTTCTGTGGGAGAGGGCCGTGCTGCCCTGGCAGGGGCTCGTTCTCACACTGCTTTCCGTGGGGAAACGCTGTGTGTGCCAAGGGTCTCCTGTGTGCACAAAATCTCTCCCCAGTGCCTGAGGTGCAGGGAGTCCTCTTTGGACCCAGAGCCATGCTCTAGGCGGGCCTCCCGTGCTGTGAGAGCCTCCACTTCCCCAACTGTCCAACTGCCTCAGGAACACCCTTCGAGGGAGTGTGGCTCTGACAGGCAGAAGGGCCCGAGTGAGGAACGTGGATGGCAGGCCAAAGCCACTGTGCTGAGCAGACCCCTGCGAGTCCGAGCTGAAGGCTCTGTGCACCAGGCTCAAGCTGGAATGAGCCTGTGGCCTGGCCTCCAGTCCCAGGCTTGGCCTGGGCACTGCTAGGGCGGGCCCCAGCCCAGGCTCAGCCAGGCCTCCCTAGGGCCCGGGCTGGCCTAGGCCACTGCCAGCCAGCAGGGCCTCGACAGAGCACAGTTCATTCGAGGAGGCCCCCGGGGGTTGCCTGGGTGGCTCCTGCACTGCTGGGAAGCTGCAGGTCCGGAGGCTGTGTGTGCACGTGGCCCCTGGGGCCTGAGCACAAGACAGGCCTGACCCCACTTGCAAGCAGGACTCCTGCCACCTCTTCGCTGCCTGCCACACCCCCTTGCTGCCTGCCCTGTCTTCACTGCTGGCAGGCCTCTGTGTGCCCAGGCCAGTCTAGGCCAAGGAAACAAGGGGCTTGCTCTCCCCTTGCTAGGAGCTCCTCCTCCAGCACTCTGGCCCAGGGGACACACGCCCCTGGACCAGCAGCCTGCAAGGAAGCTGCAGCTGAGCCATGCACAAAGGCCTGCAGCACCTGGCAGGGAGCCCTCTGCTATGGCCAGCTTTCCCACTGCAAAGCCTTGGAGGAGTTCGTGGATGCTGGGGCCTGCAGCATTTGCCGTCGCAGAGCACTGGGGGCCCAGAGCCTCCCCTGTGGCTTCCGAGCACTTTCCCACCCCCAGGCCCTTGGTACCCACTCTGCTGTCAGAGGGAAGTCCTAAGCAGGACTCTCGAGCTTGTGCAGCCAGAGGGCCTCCTGCTTGCAAATGTCCTCAGGAACTCCTTTGGAGTGAGGCCTCTCGTCCCATGCTGCTCAGCCAGCAGATGGTGCCATCGCTCCACCCAAAACCTCTCTGCTTTGCCTTCAGCCATGGATCGCCCTGCTGAGCTCTCTCTGCCTCAGGCAGCAACTCCAGTGTGCATCCAGCCTACAGAAAGCAGAGTGCCTTTGCCTGAGCACTGCTGTGCTGGGGCAGCACCCTGAAGGCCTCCTAGGGCCTTCGCTCCCCTAACCCAGTCGTGCCACCCAGCCCATGCGGGGAGCAAAGTTCCCCCTTGGCAGGGCTCAGCGTGTGGCCTGGCTGTGGTTTCATGGCTGGGAAAGGGCAGATCCTGAAGCTGGGTGCCCACCTGGGAATGGGGCCCGGGGGGCAGAGCCGGCATGCCCTGGTTGGGAGGCAGGAGATCTGGGGCCTTCCAGCTGCATGCAAATCCCCTCTCTGGCTGCCCCTCTTGCTTCTTCTCTGCTGCCAAGCCTCTCACACCCCACGTGCGTCTCATTGAAAGGAGGCAGGCTGCTTGCCATTCGTGGGCAGGCAATCACCCCAGGAGCCTCGTTGACCCGAAGGGGAGTGCGCACTGACCCAGAGCCTCCAGAGGAGCTGCCGTCTCTCCAGCCACAAAGGCCTGTAGCCGAGTCCATGGCAGCCTGTTGCATGGAGGGCTTCTGTGGGAGAGGGCCGTGCTGCCCTGGCAGGGGCTCGTTCTCACACTGCTTTCCGTGGGGAAACGCTGTGTGTGCCAAGGGTCTCCTGTGTGCACAAAATCTCTCGCCAGTGCCTGAGGTGCAGGGAGTCCTCTTTGGACCCAGAGCCATGCTCTAGGCGGGCCTCCCGTGCTGGGAGAGCCTCCACTTCCCCAACTGTCCAACTGCCTCAGGAACACCCTTCGAGGGAGTGTGGCTCTGACAGGCAGAAGGGCCCGAGTGAGGAACGTGGATGGCAGGCCAAAGCCACTGTGCTGAGCAGACCCCTGCGAGTCCGAGCTGAAGGCTCTGTGCACCAGGCTCAAGCTGGAATGAGCCTGTGGCCTGGCCTCCAGTCCCAGGCTTGGCCTGGGCACTGCTAGGGCGGGCCCCAGCCCAGGCTCAGCCAGGCCTCCCTAGGGCCCGGGCTGGCCTAGGCCACTGCCAGCCAGCAGGGCCTCGACAGAGCACAGTTCATTCGAGGAGGCCCCCGGGGGTTGCCTGTGTGGCTCCTGCACTGCTGGGAAGCTGCAGGTCCAGAGGCTTTGTGTGCACGTGGCCCCTGGGGCCTGAGCACAAGACAGGCCTGACCCCACTTGCAAGCAGGACTCCTGCCACCTCTTCGCTGCCTGCCACACCCCCTTGCTGTCTGCCCTGTCTTCACTGCTGGCAGGCCTCTGTGTGCCCAGGCCAGTCTAGGCCAAGGAAACAAGGGGCTTGCTCTCCCCTTGCTAGGAGCTCCTCCTCCAGCACTCTGGCCCAGGGGACACACGCCCCTGGACCAGCAGCCTGCAAGGAAGCTGCAGCTGAGCCATGCCCAAAGGCCTGCAGCACCTGGCAGGGAGCCCTCTGCTATGGCCAGCTTTCCCACTGCAAAGCCTTGGAGGAGTTCGTGGATGCTGGGGCCTGCAGCGTTTGCCGTCGCAGAGCACTGGGGGCCCAGAGCCTCCCCTGTGGCTTCCGAGCACTTTCCCACCCCCAGGCCCTTGGCACCCACTCTGCTGCCAGAGGGAAGTCCTAAGCAGGACTCTCGAGCTTGTGCAGCCAGAGGGCCTCCTGCTTGCAAATGTCCTCAGGAACTCCTTTGGAGTGAGGCCTCTCCTCCCATGCTACTCAGCCAGCAGATGGTGCCATCGCTCCACCCAAAACCTCTCTGCTTTGCCTTCAGCCATGGATCGCCCTGCTGAGCTCTCTCTGCCTCAGGCAGCAACACCAGTGTGCATCCAGCCTACAGAAAGCAGAGTGCCTTTGCCTGAGCACTGCTGTGCTGGGGCAGCACCCTGAAGGCCTCCTAGGGCCTTCGCTCCCCTAACCCAGTCGTGCCACCCAGCCCATGCGGGGAGCAAAGTTCCCCCTTGGCAGGGCTCAGCGTGTGGCCTGGCTGTGGTTTCATGGCTGGGAAAGGGCAGATCCTGAAGCTGAGTGCCCACCTGGGAATGGGGCCCGGGGGGCAGAGCCGGCATGCCCTGGTTGGGAGGCAGGAGATCTGGGGCCTTCAAGCTGCATGCAAATCCCCTCTCTGGCTGCACCTCTTGCTTCTTCTCTGCTGCCAAGCCTCTCACACCCCACGTGCGTCTCATTGAACGGAGGCAGGCTGCTTGCCATTCGTGGGCAGGCAATCACCCCAGGAGCCTCGTTGACCCGAAGGGGAGTGCGCACTGACCCAGAGCCTCCAGAGGAGCTGCCGTCTCTCCAGCCACAAAGGCCTGTAGCCGAGTCCATGGCAGCCTGTTGCATGGAGGGCTTCTGTGGGAGAGGGCCGTGCTGCCCTGGCAGGGGCTCGTTCTCACACTGCTTTCCGTGGGGAAACGCTGTGTGTGCCAAGGGTCTCCTGTGTGCACAAAATCTCTCCCCAGTGCCTGAGGTGCAGGGAGTCCTCTTTGGACCCAGAGCCATGCTCTAGGCGGGCCTCCCGTGCTGGGAGAGCCTCCACTTCCCCAACTGTCCAACTGCCTCAGGAACACCCTTCGAGGGAGTGTGGCTCTGACAGGCAGAAGGGCCCGAGTGAGGAACGTGGATGGCAGGCCAAAGCCACTGTGCTGAGCAGACCCCTGCGAGTCCGAGCTGAAGGCTCTGTGCACCAGGCTCAAGCTGGAATGAGCCTGTGGCCTGGCCTCCAGTCCCAGGCTTGGCCTGGGCACTGCTAGGGCGGGCCCCAGCCCAGGCTCAGCCAGGCCTCCCTAGGGCCCGGGCTGGCCTAGGCCACTGCCAGCCAGCAGGGCCTCGACAGAGCACAGTCATTCGAGGAGGCCCCCGGGGGTTGCCTGGGTGGCTCCTGCACTGCTGGGAAGCTGCAGGTCCAGAGGTTTTGTGTGCACGTGGCCCCTGGGGCCTGAGCACAAGACAGGCCTGACCCCACTTGCAAGCAGGACTCCTGCCACCTCTTCGCTGCCTGCCACACCCCCTTGCTGTCTGCCCTGTCTTCACTGCTGGCAGGCCTCTGTGTGCCCAGGCCAGTCTAGGCCAAGGAAACAAGGGGCTTGCTCTCCCCTTGCTAGGAGCTCCTCCTCCAGCACTCTGGCCCAGGGGACACACGCCCCTGGACCAGCAGCCTGCAAGGAAGCTGCAGCTGAGCCATGCCCAAAGGCCTGCAGCACCTGGCAGGGAGCCCTCTGCTATGGCCAGCTTTCCCACTGCAAAGCCTTGGAGGAGTTCGTGGATGCTGGGGCCTGCAGCGTTTGCCGTCGCAGAGCACTGGGGGCCCAGAGCCTCCCCTGTGGCTTCCGAGCACTTTCCCACCCCCAGGCCCTTGGCACCCACTCTGCTGCCAGAGGGAAGTCCTAAGCAGGACTCTCGAGCTTGTGCAGCCAGAGGGCCTCCTGCTTGCAAATGTCCTCAGGAACTCCTTTGGAGTGAGGCCTCTCCTCCCATGCTACTCAGCCAGCAGATGGTGCCATCGCTCCACCCAAAACCTCTCTGCTTTGCCTTCAGCCATGGATCGCCCTGCTGAGCTCTCTCTGCCTCAGGCAGCAACACCAGTGTGCATCCAGCCTACAGAAAGCAGAGTGCCTTTGCCTGAGCACTGCTGTGCTGGGGCAGCACCCTGAAGGCCTCCTAGGGCCTTCGCTCCCCTAACCCAGTCGTGCCACCCAGCCCATGCGGGGAGCAAAGTTCCCCCTTGGCAGGGCTCAGCGTGTGGCCTGGCTGTGGTTTCATGGCTGGGAAAGGGCAGATCCTGAAGCTGAGTGCCCACCTGGGAATGGGGCCCGGGGGGCAGAGCCGGCATGCCCTGGTTGGGAGGCAGGAGATCTGGGGCCTTCAAGCTGCATGCAAATCCCCTCTCTGGCTGCACCTCTTGCTTCTTCTCTGCTGCCAAGCCTCTCACACCCCACGTGCGTCTCATTGAACGGAGGCAGGCTGCTTGCCATTCGTGGGCAGGCAATCACCCCAGGAGCCTCGTTGACCCGAAGGGGAGTGCGCACTGACCCAGAGCCTCCAGAGGAGCTGCCGTCTCTCCAGCCACAAAGGCCTGTAGCCGAGTCCATGGCAGCCTGTTGCATGGAGGGCTTCTGTGGGAGAGGGCCGTGCTGCCCTGGCAGGGGCTCGTTCTCACACTGCTTTCCGTGGGGAAACGCTGTGTGTGCCAAGGGTCTCCTGTGTGCACAAAATCTCTCCCCAGTGCCTGAGGTGCAGGGAGTCCTCTTTGGACCCAGAGCCATGCTCTAGGCGGGCCTCCCGTGCTGGGAGAGCCTCCACTTCCCCAACTGTCCAACTGCCTCAGGAACACCCTTCGAGGGAGTGTGGCTCTGACAGGCAGAAGGGCCCGAGTGAGGAACGTGGATGGCAGGCCAAAGCCACTGTGCTGAGCAGACCCCTGCGAGTCCGAGCTGAAGGCTCTGTGCACCAGGCTCAAGCTGGAATGAGCCTGTGGCCTGGCCTCCAGTCCCAGGCTTGGCCTGGGCACTGCTAGGGCGGGCCCCAGCCCAGGCTCAGCCAGGCCTCCCTAGGGCCCGGGCTGGCCTAGGCCACTGCCAGCCAGCAGGGCCTCGACAGAGCACAGTCATTCGAGGAGGCCCCCGGGGGTTGCCTGGGTGGCTCCTGCACTGCTGGGAAGCTGCAGGTCCAGAGGTTTTGTGTGCACGTGGCCCCTGGGGCCTGAGCACAAGACAGGCCTGACCCCACTTGCAAGCAGGACTCCTGCCACCTCTTCGCTGCCTGCCACACCCCCTTGCTGCCTGCCCTGTCTTCACTGCTGGCAGGCCTCTGTGTGCCCAGGCCAGTCTAGGCCAAGGAAACAAGGGGCTTGCTCTCCCCTTGCTAGGAGCTCCTCCTCCAGCACTCTGGCCCAGGGGATACACGCCCCTGGACCAGCAGCCTGCAAGGAAGCTGCAGCTGAGCCATGCCCAAAGGCCTGCAGCACCTGGCAGGGAGCCCTCTGCTATGGCCAGCTTTCCCACTGCAAAGCCTTGGAGGAGTTCGTGGATGCTGGGGCCTGCAGCGTTTGCCGTCGCAGAGCACTGGGGGCCCAGAGCCTCCCCTGTGGCTTCCGAGCACTTTCCCACCCCCAGGCCCTTGGCACCCACTCTGCTGCCAGAGGGAAGTCCTAAGCAGGACTCTCGAGCTTGTGCAGCCAGAGGGCCTCCTGCTTGCAAATGTCCTCAGGAACTCCTTTGGAGTGAGGCCTCTCCTCCCATGCTGCTCAGCCAGCAGATGGTGCCATCGCTCCACCCAAAACCTCTCTGCTTTGCCTTCAGCCATGGATCGCCCTGCTGAGCTCTCTCTGCCTCAGGCAGCAACACCAGTGTGCATCCAGCCTACAGAAAGCAGAGTGCCTTTGCCTGAGCACTGCTGTGCTGGGGCAGCACCCTGAAGGCCTCCTAGGGCCTTCGCTCCCCTAACCCAGTCGTGCCACCCAGCCCATGCGGGGAGCAAAGTTCCCCCTTGGCAGGGCTCAGCGTGTGGCCTGGCTGTGGTTTCATGGCTGGGAAAGGGCAGATCCTGAAGCTGGGTGCCCACCTGGGAATGGGGCCCGGGGGGCAGAGCCGGCATGCCCTGGTTGGGAGGCAGGAGATCTGGGGCCTTCCAGCTGCATGCAAATCCCCTCTCTGGCTGCCCCTCTTGCTTCTTCTCTGCTGCCAAGCCTCTCACACCCCACGTGCGTCTCATTGAAAGGAGGCAGGCTGCTTGCCATTTGTGGGCAGGCAATCAGCCCAGGAGCTTCGTTGACCCGAAGGGGAGTGCGCACTGACCCAGAGCCTCCAGAGGAGCTGCCGTCTCTCCAGCCACAAAGGCCTGTAGCCGAGTCCATGGCAGCCTGTTGCATGGAGGGCTTCTGTGGGAGAGGGCCGTGCTGCCCTGGCAGGGGCTCGTTCTCACACTGCTTTCCGTGGGGAAACGCTGTGTGTGCCAAGGGTCTCCTGTGTGCACAAAATCTCTCCCCAGTGCCTGAGGTGCAGGGAGTCCTCTTTGGACCCAGAGCCATGCTCTAGGCGGGCCTCCCGTGCTGGGAGAGCCTCCACTTCCCCAACTGTCCAACTGCCTCAGGAACACCCTTCGAGGGAGTGTGGCTCTGACAGGCAGAAGGGCCCGAGTGAGGAACGTGGATGGCAGGCCAAAGCCACTGTGCTGAGCAGACCCCTGCGAGTCCGAGCTGAAGGCTCTGTGCACCAGGCTCAAGCTGGAATGAGCCTGTGGCCTGGCCTCCAGTCCCAGGCTTGGCCTGGGCACTGCTAGGGCGGGCCCCAGCCCAGGCTCAGCCAGGCCTCCCTAGGGCCCGGGCTGGCCTAGGCCACTGCCAGCCAGCAGGGCCTCGACAGAGCACAGTTCATTCGAGGAGGCCCCCGGGGGTTGCCTGGGTGGCTCCTGCACTGCTGGGAAGCTGCAGGTCCGGAGGCTTTGTGTGCACGTGGCCCCTGGGGCCTGAGCACAAGACAGGCCTGACCCCACTTGCAAGCAGGACTCTTGCCACCTCTTCGCTGCCTGCCACACCCCCTTGCTGCCTGCCCCGTCTTCAGTGCTGGCAGGCCTCTGTGTGCCCAGGCCAGTCTAGGCCAAGGAAACAAGGGGCTTGCTCTCCCCTTGCTAGGAGCTCTTCCTCCAGCACTCTGGCCCAGGGGACACATGCCCCTGGACCAGCAGCCTGCAAGGAAGCTGCAGCTGAGCCATGCCCAAAGGCCTGCAGCACCTGGCAGGGAGCCCTCTGCTATGGCCAGCTTTCCCACTGCAAAGCCTTGGAGGAGTTCGTGGATGCTGGGGCCTGCAGCGTTTGCCGTCGCAGAGCACTGGGGGCCCAGAGCCTCCCCTGTGGCTTCCGAGCACTTTCCCACCCCCAGGCCCTTGGCACCCACTCTGCTGCCAGAGGGAAGTCCTAAGCAGGACTCTCGAGCTTGTGCAGCCAGAGGGCCTCCTGCTTGCAAATGTCCTCAGGAACTCCTTTGGAGTGAGGCCTCTCCTCCCATGCTGCTCAGCCAGCAGATGGTGCCATCGCTCCACCCAAAACCTCTCTGCTTTGCCTTCAGCCATGGATCGCCCTGCTGAGCTCTCTCTGCCTCAGGCAGCAACACCAGTGTGCATCCAGCCTACAGAAAGCAGAGTGCCTTTGCCTGAGCACTGCTGTGCTGGGGCAGCACCCTGAAGGCCTCCTAGGGCCTTCGCTCCCCTAACCCAGTCGTGCCACCCAGCCCATGCGGGGAGCAAAGTTCCCCCTTGGCAGGGCTCAGCGTGTGGCCTGGGTGTGGTTTCATGGCTGGGAAAGGGCAGATCCTGAAGCTGGGTGCCCACCTGGGAATGGGGCCCGGGGGGCAGAGCCGGCATGCCCTGGTTGGGAGGCAGGAGATCTGGGGCCTTCCAGCTGCATGCAAATCCCCTCTCTGGCTGCCCCTCTTGCTTCTTCTCTGCTGCCAAGCCTCTCACACCCCACGTGCGTCTCATTGAAAGGAGGCAGGCTGCTTGCCATTTGTGGGCAGGCAATCAGCCCAGGAGCCTCGTTGACCCGAAGGGGAGTGCGCACTGACCCAGAGCCTCCAGAGGAGCTGCCGTCTCTCCAGCCACAAAGGCCTGTAGCCGAGTCCATGGCAGCCTGTTGCATGGAGGGCTTCTGTGGGAGAGGGCCGTGCTGCCCTGGCAGGGGCTCGTTCTCACACTGCTTTCCGTGGGGAAACGCTGTGTGTGCCAAGGGTCTCCTGTGTGCACAAAATCTCTCCCCAGTGCCTGAGGTGCAGGGAGTCCTCTTTGGACCCAGAGCCATGCTCTAAGCGGGCCTCCCGTGCTGGGAGAGCCTCCACTTCCCCAACTGTCCAACTGCCTCAGGAACACCCTTCGAGGGAGTGTGGCTCTGACAGGCAGAAGGGCCCGAGTGAGGAACGTGGATGGCAGGCCAAAGCCACTGTGCTGAGCAGACCCCTGCGAGTCCGAGCTGAAGGCTCTGTGCACCAGGCTCAAGCTGGAATGAGCCTGTGGCCTGGCCTCCAGTCCCAGGCTTGGCCTGGGCACTGCTAGGGCGGGCCCCAGCCCAGGCTCAGCCAGGCCTCCCTAGGGCCCGGGCTGGCCTAGGCCACTGCCAGCCAGCAGGGCCTCGACAGAGCACAGTTCATTCGAGGAGGCCCCCGGGGGTTGCCTGGGTGGCTCCTGCACTGCTGGGAAGCTGCAGGTCCGGAGGCTGTGTGTGCACGTGGCCCCTGGGGCCTGAGCACGAGACAGGCCTGACCCCACTTGCAAGAAGGACTCCTGCCACCTCTTCGCTGCCTGCCACACCCCCTTGCTGCCTGCCCTGTCTTCACTGCTGGCAGGCCTCTGTGTGCCCAGGCCAGTCTAGGCCAAGGAAACAAGGGGCTTGCTCTCCCCTTGCTAGGAGCTCCTCCTCCAGCACTCTGGCCCAGGGGAAACACGCCCCTGGACCAGCAGCCTGCAAGGAAGCTGCAGCTGAGCCATGCCCAAAGGCCTGCAGCACCTGGCAGGGAGCCCTCTGCTATGGACAGCTTTCCCACTGCAAAGCCTTGGAGGAGTTCGTGGATGCTGGGGCCTGCAGCGTTTGCCATCGCAGAGCACTGCGGGCCCAGAGCCTCCCCTGTGGCTTCCGAGCACTTTCCCACCCCCAGGCCCTTGGCACCCACTCTGCTGCCAGAGGGAAGTCCTAAGCAGGACTCTCGAGCTTGTGCAGCCAGAGGGCCTCCTGCTTGCAAATGTCCTCAGGAACTCCTTTGGAGTGAGGCCTCTCCTCCCATGCTGCTCAGCCAGCAGATGGTGCCATCGCTCCACCCAAAACCTCTCTGCTTTGCCTTCAGCCATGGATCGCCCTGCTGAGCTCTCTCTGCCTCAGGCAGCAACACCAGTGTGCATCCAGCCTACAGAAAGCAGAGTGCCTTTGCCTGAGCACTGCTGTGCTGGGGCAGCACCCTGAAGGCCTCCTAGGGCCTTCGCTCCCCTAACCCAGTCGTGCCACCCAGCCCATGCGGGGAGCAAAGTTCCCCCTTGGCAGGGCTCAGCGTGTGGCCTGGGTGTGGTTTCATGGCTGGGAAAGGGCAGATCCTGAAGCTGGGTGCCCACCTGGGAATGGGGCCCGGGGGGCAGAGCCGGCATGCCCTGGTTGGGAGGCAGGAGATCTGGGGCCTTCAAGCTGCATGCAAATCCCCTCTCTGGCTGCCCCTCTTGCTTCTTCTCTGCTGCCAAGCCTCTCACACCCCACGTGCGTCTCATTGAAAGGAGGCAGGCTGCTTGCCATTTGTGGGCAGGCAATCACCCCAGGAGCCTCGTTGACCCGAAGGGGAGTGCGCACTGACCCAGAGCCTCCAGAGGAGCTGCCGTCTCTCCAGCCACAAAGGCCTGTAGCCGAGTCCATGGCAGCCTGTTGCATGGAGGGCTTCTGTGGGAGAGGGCCGTGCTGCCCTGGCAGGGGCTCGTTCTCACACTGCTTTCCGTGGGGAAACGCTGTGTGTGCCAAGGGTCTCCTGTGTGCACAAAATCTCTCCCCAGTGCCTGAGGTGCAGGGAGTCCTCTTTGGACCCAGAGCCATGCTCTAGGCGGGCCTCCCGTGCTGGGAGAGCCTCCACTTCCCCAAATGTCCAACTGCCTCAGGAACACCCTTCGAGGGAGTGTGGCTCTGACAGGCAGAAGGGCCCGAGTGAGGAACGTGGATGGCAGGCCAAAGCCACTGTGCTGAGCAGACCCCTGCGAGTCCGAGCTGAAGGCTCTGTGCACCAGGCTCAAGCTGGAATGAGCCTGTGGCCTGGCCTCCAGTCCCAGGCTTGGCCTGGGCACTGCTAGGGCGGGCCCCAGCCCAGGCTCAGCCTGGCCTCCCTAGGGCCCGGGCTGGCCTAGGCCACTGCCAGCCAGCAGGGCCTCGACAGAGCACAGTTCATTCGAGGAGGCCCCCGGGGGTTGCCTGGGTGGCTCCTGCACTGCTGGGAAGCTGCAGGTCCGGAGGCTTTGTGTGCACGTGGCCCCTGGAGCCTGAGCACAAGACAGGCCTGACCCCACTTGCAAGCAGGACTCCTGCCACCTCTTCGCTGCCTGCCACACCCCCTTGCTGCCTGTCCCGTCTTCACTGCTGGCAGGCCTCTGTGTGCCCAGGCCAGTCTAGGCCAAGGAAACAAGGGGCTTGCTCTCCCCTTGCTAGGAGCTCCTCCTCCAGCACTCTGGCCCAGGGGACACACGCCCCTGGACCAGCAGCCTGCAAGGAAGCTGCAGCTGAGCCATGCCCAAAGGCCTGCAGCACCTGGCAGGGAGCCCTCTGCTATGGCCAGCTTTCCCACTGCAAAGCCTTGGAGGAGTTCGTGGATGCTGGGGCCTGCAGCGTTTGCCGTCGCAGAGCACTGGGGGCCCAGAGCCTCCCCTGTGGCTTCCGAGCACTTTCCCACCCCCAGGCCCTTGGCACCCACTCTGCTGCCAGAGGGAAGTCCTAAGCAGGACTCTCGAGCTTGTGCAGCCAGAGGGCCTCCTGCTTGCAAATGTCCTCAGGAACTCCTTTGGAGTGAGGCCTCTCCTCCCATGCTGCTCAGCCAGCAGATGGTGCCATCGCTCCACCCAAAACCTCTCTGCTTTGCCTTCAGCCATGGATCGCCCTGCTGAGCTCTCTCTGCCTCAGGCAGCAACACCAGTGTGCATCCAGCCTACAGAAAGCAGAGTGCCTTTGCCTGAGCAGTGCTGTGCTGGGGCAGCACCCTGAAGGCCTCCTAGGGCCTTCGCTCCCCTAACCCAGTCGTGCCACCCAGCCCATGCGGGGAGCAAAGTTCCCCCTTGGCAGGGCTCAGCGTGTGGCCTGGGTGTGGTTTCATGGCTGGGAAAGGGCAGATCCTGAAGCTGGGTGCCCACCTGGGAATGGGGCCCGGGGGGCAGAGCCGGCATGCCCTGGTTGGGAGGCAGGAGATCTGGGGCCTTCCAGCTGCATGCAAATCCCCTCTCTGGCTGCCCCTCTTGCTTCTTCTCTGCTGCCAAGCCTCTCACACCCCACGTGCGTCTCATTGAAAGGAGGCAGGCTGCTTGCCATTTGTGGGCAGGCAATCAGCCCAGGAGCCTCGTTGACCCGAAGGGGAGTGCGCACTGACCCAGAGCCTCCAGAGGAGCTGCCGTCTCTCCAGCCACAAAGGCCTGTAGCCGAGTCCATGGCAGCCTGTTGCATGGAGGGCTTCTGTGGGAGAGGGCCGTGCTGCCCTGGCAGGGGCTCGTTCTCACACTGCTTTCCGTGGGGAAACGCTGTGTGTGCCAAGGGTCTCCTGTGTGCACAAAATCTCTCCCCAGTGCCTGAGGTGCAGGGAGTCCTCTTTGGACCCAGAGCCATGCTCTAGGCGGGCCTCCCGTGCTGGGAGAGCCTCCACTTCCCCAACTGTCCAACTGCCTCAGGAACACCCTTCGAGGGAGTGTGGCTCTGACAGGCAGAAGGGCCCGAGTGAGGAACGTGGATGGCAGGCCAAAGCCACTGTGCTGAGCAGACCCCTGCGAGTCCGAGCTGAAGGCTCTGTGCACCAGGCTCAAGCTGGAATGAGCCTGTGGCCTGGCCTCCAGTCCCAGGCTTGGCCTGGGCACTGCTAGGGCGGGCCCCAGCCCAGGCTCAGCCAGGCCTCCCTAGGGCCCGGGCTGGCCTAGGCCACTGCCAGCCAGCAGGGCCTCGACAGAGCACAGTTCATTCGAGGAGGCCCCCGGGGGTTGCCTGGGTGGCTCCTGCAGTGCTGGGAAGCTGCAGGTCCGGAGGCTGTGTGTGCACGTGGCCCCTGGGGCCTGAGCACGAGACAGGCCTGACCCCACTTGCAAGAAGGACTCCTGCCACCTCTTCGCTGCCTGCCACACCCCCTTGCTGCCTGCCCTGTCTTCACTGCTGGCAGGCCTCTGTGTGCCCAGGCCAGTCTAGGCCAAGGAAACAAGGGGCTTGCTCTCCCCTTGCTAGGAGCTCCTCCTCCAGCACTCTGGCCCAGGGGAAACACGCCCCTGGACCAGCAGCCTGCAAGGAAGCTGCAGCTGAGCCATGCCCAAAGGCCTGCAGCACCTGGCAGGGAGCCCTCTGCTATGGCCAGCTTTCCCACTGCAAAGCCTTGGAGGAGTTCGTGGATGCTGGGGCCTGCAGCGTTTGCCATCGCAGAGCACTGCGGGCCCAGAGCCTCCCCTGTGGCTTCCGAGCACTTTCCCACCCCCAGGCCCTTGGCACCCACTCTGCTGCCAGAGGGAAGTCCTAAGCAGGACTCTCGAGCTTGTGCAGCCAGAGGGCCTCCTGCTTGCAAATGTCCTCAGGAACTCCTTTGGAGTGAGGCCTCTCCTCCCATGCTGCTCAGCCAGCAGATGGTGCCATCGCTCCACCCAAAACCTCTCTGCTTTGCCTTCAGCCATGGATCGCCCTGCTGAGCTCTCTCTGCCTCAGGCAGCAACACCAGTGTGCATCCAGCCTACAGAAAGCAGAGTGCCTTTGCCTGAGCACTGCTGTGCTGGGGCAGCACCCTGAAGGCCTCCTAGGGCCTTCGCTCCCCTAACCCAGTCGTGCCACCCAGCCCATGCGGGGAGCAAAGTTCCCCCTTGGCAGGGCTCAGCGTGTGGCCTGGGTGTGGTTTCATGGCTGGGAAAGGGCAGATCCTGAAGCTGGGTGCCCACCTGGGAATGGGGCCCGGGGGGCAGAGCCGGCATGCCCTGGTTGGGAGGCAGGAGATCTGGGGCCTTCAAGCTGCATGCAAATCCCCTCTCTGGCTGCCCCTCTTGCTTCTTCTCTGCTGCCAAGCCTCTCACACCCCACGTGCGTCTCATTGAAAGGAGGCAGGCTGCTTGCCATTTGTGGGCAGGCAATCACCCCAGGAGCCTCGTTGACCCGAAGGGGAGTGCGCACTGACCCAGAGCCTCCAGAGGAGCTGCCGTCTCTCCAGCCACAAAGGCCTGTAGCCGAGTCCATGGCAGCCTGTTGCATGGAGGGCTTCTGTGGGAGAGGGCCGTGCTGCCCTGGCAGGGGCTCGTTCTCACACTGCTTTCCGTGGGGAAACGCTGTGTGTGCCAAGGGTCTCCTGTGTGCACAAAATCTCTCCCCAGTGCCTGAGGTGCAGGGAGTCCTCTTTGGACCCAGAGCCATGCTCTAGGCGGGCCTCCCGTGCTGGGAGAGCCTCCACTTCCCCAACTGTCCAACTGCCTCAGGAACACCCTTCGAGGGAGTGTGGCTCTGACAGGCAGAAGGGCCCGAGTGAGGAACGTGGATGGCAGGCCAAAGCCACTGTGCTGAGCAGACCCCTGCGAGTCCGAGCTGAAGGCTCTGTGCACCAGGCTCAAGCTGGAATGAGCCTGTGGCCTGGCCTCCAGTCCCAGGCTTGGCCTGGGCACTGCTAGGGCGGGCCCCAGCCCAGGCTCAGCCTGGCCTCCCTAGGGCCCGGGCTGGCCTAGGCCACTGCCAGCCAGCAGGGCCTCGACAGAGCACAGTTCATTCGAGGAGGCCCCCGGGGGTTGCCTGGGTGGCTCCTGCACTGCTGGGAAGCTGCAGGTCCGGAGGCTTTGTGTGCACGTGGCCCCTGGAGCCTGAGCACAAGACAGGCCTGACCCCACTTGCAAGCAGGACTCCTGCCACCTCTTCGCTGCCTGCCACACCCCCTTGCTGCCTGCCCTGTCTTCACTGCTGGCAGGCCTCTGTGTGCCCAGGCCAGTCTAGGCCAAGGAAACAAGGGGCTTGCTCTCCCCTTGCTAGGAGCTCCTCCTCCAGCACTCTGGCCCAGGGGATACACGCCCCTGGACCAGCAGCCTGCAAGGAAGCTGCAGCTGAGCCATGCCCAAAGGCCTGCAGCACCTGGCAGGGAGCCCTCTGCTATGGCCAGCTTTCCCACTGCAAAGCCTTGGAGGAGTTCGTGGATGCTGGGGCCTGCAGCGTTTGCCGTCGCAGAGCACTGGGGGCCCAGAGCCTCCCCTGTGGCTTCCGAGCACTTTCCCACCCCCAGGCCCTTGGCACCCACTCTGCTGCCAGAGGGAAGTCCTAAGCAGGACTCTCGAGCTTGTGCAGCCAGAGGGCCTCCTGCTTGCAAATGTCCTCAGGAACTCCTTTGGAGTGAGGCCTCTCCTCCCATGCTGCTCAGCCAGCAGATGGTGCCATCGCTCCACCCAAAACCTCTCTGCTTTGCCTTCAGCCATGGATCGCCCTGCTGAGCTCTCTCTGCCTCAGGCAGCAACACCAGTGTGCATCCAGCCTACAGAAAGCAGAGTGCCTTTGCCTGAGCACTGCTGTGCTGGGGCAGCACCCTGAAGGCCTCCTAGGGCCTTCGCTCCCCTAACCCAGTCGTGCCACCCAGCCCATGCGGGGAGCAAAGTTCCCCCTTGGCAGGGCTCAGCGTGTGGCCTGGCTGTGGTTTCATGGCTGGGAAAGGGCAGATCCTGAAGCTGGGTGCCCACCTGGGAATGGGGCCCGGGGGGCAGAGCCGGCATGCCCTGGTTGGGAGGCAGGAGATCTGGGGCCTTCCAGCTGCATGCAAATCCCCTCTCTGGCTGCCCCTCTTGCTTCTTCTCTGCTGCCAAGCCTCTCACACCCCACGTGCGTCTCATTGAAAGGAGGCAGGCTGCTTGCCATTTGTGGGCAGGCAATCAGCCCAGGAGCTTCGTTGACCCGAAGGGGAGTGCGCACTGACCCAGAGCCTCCAGAGGAGCTGCTGTCTCTCCAGCCACAAAGGCCTGTAGCCGAGTCCATGGCAGCCTGTTGCATGGAGGGCTTCTGTGGGAGAGGGCCGTGCTGCCCTGGCAGGGGCTCGTTCTCACACTGCTTTCCGTGGGGAAACGCTGTGTGTGCCAAGGGTCTCCTGTGTGCACAAAATCTCTCCCCAGTGCCTGAGGTGCAGGGAGTCCTCTTTGGACCCAGAGCCATGCTCTAGGCGGGCCTCCCGTGCTGGGAGAGCCTCCACTTCCCCAACTGTCCAACTGCCTCAGGAACACCCTTCGAGGGAGTGTGGCTCTGACAGGCAGAAGGGCCCGAGTGAGGAACGTGGATGGCAGGCCAAAGCCACTGTGCTGAGCAGACCCCTGCGAGTCCGAGCTGAAGGCTCTGTGCACCAGGCTCAAGCTGGAATGAGCCTGTGGCCTGGCCTCCAGTCCCAGGCTTGGCCTGGGCACTGCTAGGGCGGGCCCCAGCCCAGGCTCAGCCAGGCCTCCCTAGGGCCCGGGCTGGCCTAGGCCACTGCCAGCCAGCAGGGCCTCGACAGAGCACAGTTCATTCGAGGAGGCCCCCGGGGGTTGCCTGGGTGGCTCCTGCACTGCTGGGAAGCTGCAGGTCCGGAGGCTTTGTGTGCACGTGGCCCCTGGGGCCTGAGCACAAGACAGGCCTGACCCCACTTGCAAGCAGGACTCCTGCCACCTCTTCGCTGCCTGCCACACCCCCTTGCTGCCTGCCCCGTCTTCAGTGCTGGCAGGCCTCTGTGTGCCCAGGCCAGTCTAGGCCAAGGAAACAAGGGGCTTGCTCTCCCCTTGCTAGGAGCTCTTCCTCCAGCACTCTGGCCCAGGGGACACATGCCCCTGGACCAGCAGCCTGCAAGGAAGCTGCAGCTGAGCCATGCCCAAAGGCCTGCAGCACCTGGCAGGGAGCCCTCTGCTATGGCCAGCTTTCCCACTGCAAAGCCTTGGAGGAGTTCGTGGATGCTGGGGCCTGCAGCGTTTGCCGTCGCAGAGCACTGGGGGCCCAGAGCCTCCCCTGTGGCTTCCGAGCACTTTCCCACCCCCAGGCCCTTGGCACCCACTCTGCTGCCAGAGGGAAGTCCTAAGCAGGACTCTCGAGCTTGTGCAGCCAGAGGGCCTCCTGCTTGCAAATGTCCTCAGGAACTCCTTTGGAGTGAGGCCTCTCCTCCCATGCTGCTCAGCCAGCAGATGGTGCCATCGCTCCACCCAAAACCTCTCTGCTTTGCCTTCAGCCATGGATCGCCCTGCTGAGCTCTCTCTGCCTCAGGCAGCAACACCAGTGTGCATCCAGCCTACAGAAAGCAGAGTGCCTTTGCCTGAGCACTGCTGTGCTGGGGCAGCACCCTGAAGGCCTCCTAGGGCCTTCGCTCCCCTAACCCAGTCGTGCCACCCAGCCCATGCGGGGAGCAAAGTTCCCCCTTGGCAGGGCTCAGCGTGTGGCCTGGGTGTGGTTTCATGGCTGGGAAAGGGCAGATCCTGAAGCTGGGTGCCCACCTGGGAATGGGGCCCGGGGGGCAGAGCCGGCATGCCCTGGTTGGGAGGCAGGAGATCTGGGGCCTTCCAGCTGCATGCAAATCCCCTCTCTGGCTGCCCCTCTTGCTTCTTCTCTGCTGCCAAGCCTCTCACACCCCACGTGCGTCTCATTGAAAGGAGGCAGGCTGCTTGCCATTTGTGGGCAGGCAATCAGCCCAGGAGCCTCGTTGACCCGAAGGGGAGTGCGCACTGACCCAGAGCCTCCAGAGGAGCTGCCGTCTCTCCAGCCACAAAGGCCTGTAGCCGAGTCCATGGCAGCCTGTTGCATGGAGGGCTTCTGTGGGAGAGGGCCGTGCTGCCCTGGCAGGGGCTCGTTCTCACACTGCTTTCCGTGGGGAAACGCTGTGTGTGCCAAGGGTCTCCTGTGTGCACAAAATCTCTCCCCAGTGCCTGAGGTGCAGGGAGTCCTCTTTGGACCCAGAGCCATGCTCTAGGCGGGCCTCCCGTGCTGGGAGAGCCTCCACTTCCCCAACTGTCCAACTGCCTCAGGAACACCCTTCGAGGGAGTGTGGCTCTGACAGGCAGAAGGGCCCGAGTGAGGAACGTGGATGGCAGGCCAAAGCCACTGTGCTGAGCAGACCCCTGCGAGTCCGAGCTGAAGGCTCTGTGCACCAGGCTCAAGCTGGAATGAGCCTGTGGCCTGGCCTCCAGTCCCAGGCTTGGCCTGGGCACTGCTAGGGCGGGCCCCAGCCCAGGCTCAGCCAGGCCTCCCTAGGGCCCGGGCTGGCCTAGGCCACTGCCAGCCAGCAGGGCCTCGACAGAGCACAGTTCATTCGAGGAGGCCCCCGGGGGTTGCCTGGGTGGCTCCTGCACTGCTGGGAAGCTGCAGGTCCGGAGGCTGTGTGTGCACGTGGCCCCTGGGGCCTGAGCACGAGACAGGCCTGACCCCACTTGCAAGAAGGACTCCTGCCACCTCTTCGCTGCCTGCCACACCCCCTTGCTGCCTGCCCTGTCTTCACTGCTGGCAGGCCTCTGTGTGCCCAGGCCAGTCTAGGCCAAGGAAACAAGGGGCTTGCTCTCCCCTTGCTAGGAGCTCCTCCTCCAGCACTCTGGCCCAGGGGAAACACGCCCCTGGACCAGCAGCCTGCAAGGAAGCTGCAGCTGAGCCATGCCCAAAGGCCTGCAGCACCTGGCAGGGAGCCCTCTGCTATGGCCAGCTTTCCCACTGCAAAGCCTTGGAGGAGTTCGTGGATGCTGGGGCCTGCAGCGTTTGCCATCGCAGAGCACTGCGGGCCCAGAGCCTCCCCTGTGGCTTCCGAGCACTTTCCCACCCCCAGGCCCTTGGCACCCACTCTGCTGCCAGAGGGAAGTCCTAAGCAGGACTCTCGAGCTTGTGCAGCCAGAGGGCCTCCTGCTTGCAAATGTCCTCAGGAACTCCTTTGGAGTGAGGCCTCTCCTCCCATGCTGCTCAGCCAGCAGATGGTGCCATCGCTCCACCCAAAACCTCTCTGCTTTGCCTTCAGCCATGGATCGCCCTGCTGAGCTCTCTCTGCCTCAGGCAGCAACACCAGTGTGCATCCAGCCTACAGAAAGCAGAGTGCCTTTGCCTGAGCACTGCTGTGCTGGGGCAGCACCCTGAAGGCCTCCTAGGGCCTTCGCTCCCCTAACCCAGTCGTGCCACCCAGCCCATGCGGGGAGCAAAGTTCCCCCTTGGCAGGGCTCAGCGTGTGGCCTGGGTGTGGTTTCATGGCTGGGAAAGGGCAGATCCTGAAGCTGGGTGCCCACCTGGGAATGGGGCCCGGGGGGCAGAGCCGGCATGCCCTGGTTGGGAGGCAGGAGATCTGGGGCCTTCAAGCTGCATGCAAATCCCCTCTCTGGCTGCCCCTCTTGCTTCTTCTCTGCTGCCAAGCCTCTCACACCCCACGTGCGTCTCATTGAAAGGAGGCAGGCTGCTTGCCATTTGTGGGCAGGCAATCACCCCAGGAGCCTCGTTGACCCGAAGGGGAGTGCGCACTGACCCAGAGCCTCCAGAGGAGCTGCCGTCTCTCCAGCCACAAAGGCCTGTAGCCGAGTCCATGGCAGCCTGTTGCATGGAGGGCTTCTGTGGGAGAGGGCCGTGCTGCCCTGGCAGGGGCTCGTTCTCACACTGCTTTCCGTGGGGAAACGCTGTGTGTGCCAAGGGTCTCCTGTGTGCACAAAATCTCTCCCCAGTGCCTGAGGTGCAGGGAGTCCTCTTTGGACCCAGAGCCATGCTCTAGGCGGGCCTCCCGTGCTGGGAGAGCCTCCACTTCCCCAACTGTCCAACTGCCTCAGGAACACCCTTCGAGGGAGTGTGGCTCTGACAGGCAGAAGGGCCCGAGTGAGGAACGTGGATGGCAGGCCAAAGCCACTGTGCTGAGCAGACCCCTGCGAGTCCGAGCTGAAGGCTCTGTGCACCAGGCTCAAGCTGGAATGAGCCTGTGGCCTGGCCTCCAGTCCCAGGCTTGGCCTGGGCACTGCTAGGGCGGGCCCCAGCCCAGGCTCAGCCTGGCCTCCCTAGGGCCCGGGCTGGCCTAGGCCACTGCCAGCCAGCAGGGCCTCGACAGAGCACAGTTCATTCGAGGAGGCCCCCGGGGGTTGCCTGGGTGGCTCCTGCACTGCTGGGAAGCTGCAGGTCCGGAGGCTTTGTGTGCACGTGGCCCCTGGAGCCTGAGCACAAGACAGGCCTGACCCCACTTGCAAGCAGGACTCCTGCCACCTCTTCGCTGCCTGCCACACCCCCTTGCTGCCTGTCCCGTCTTCACTGCTGGCAGGCCTCTGTGTGCCCAGGCCAGTCTAGGCCAAGGAAACAAGGGGCTTGCTCTCCCCTTGCTAGGAGCTCCTCCTCCAGCACTCTGGCCCAGGGGACACACGCCCCTGGACCAGCAGCCTGCAAGGAAGCTGCAGCTGAGCCATGCCCAAAGGCCTGCAGCACCTGGCAGGGAGCCCTCTGCTATGGCCAGCTTTCCCACTGCAAAGCCTTGGAGGAGTTCGTGGATGCTGGGGCCTGCAGCGTTTGCCGTCGCAGAGCACTGGGGGCCCAGAGCCTCCCCTGTGGCTTCCGAGCACTTTCCCACCCCCAGGCCCTTGGCACCCACTCTGCTGCCAGAGGGAAGTCCTAAGCAGGACTCTCGAGCTTGTGCAGCCAGAGGGCCTCCTGCTTGCAAATGTCCTCAGGAACTCCTTTGGAGTGAGGCCTCTCCTCCCATGCTGCTCAGCCAGCAGATGGTGCCATCGCTCCACCCAAAACCTCTCTGCTTTGCCTTCAGCCATGGATCGCCCTGCTGAGCTCTCTCTGCCTCAGGCAGCAACACCAGTGTGCATCCAGCCTACAGAAAGCAGAGTGCCTTTGCCTGAGCACTGCTGTGCTGGGGCAGCACCCTGAAGGCCTCCTAGGGCCTTCGCTCCCCTAACCCAGTCGTGCCACCCAGCCCATGCGGGGAGCAAAGTTCCCCCTTGGCAGGGCTCAGCGTGTGGCCTGGGTGTGGTTTCATGGCTGGGAAAGGGCAGATCCTGAAGCTGGGTGCCCACCTGGGAATGGGGCCCGGGGGGCAGAGCCGGCATGCCCTGGTTGGGAGGCAGGAGATCTGGGGCCTTCAAGCTGCATGCAAATCCCCTCTCTGGCTGCCCCTCTTGCTTCTTCTCTGCTGCCAAGCCTCTCACACCCCACGTGCGTCTCATTGAAAGGAGGCAGGCTGCTTGCCATTTGTGGGCAGGCAATCAGCCCAGGAGCCTCGTTGACCCGAAGGGGAGTGCGCACTGACCCAGAGCCTCCAGAGGAGCTGCCGTCTCTCCAGCCACAAAGGCCTGTAGCCGAGTCCATGGCAGCCTGTTGCATGGAGGGCTTCTGTGGGAGAGGGCCGTGCTGCCCTGGCAGGGGCTCGTTCTCACACTGCTTTCCGTGGGGAAACGCTGTGTGTGCCAAGGGTCTCCTGTGTGCACAAAATCTCTCCCCAGTGCCTGAGGTGCAGGGAGTCCTCTTTGGACCCAGAGCCATGCTCTAGGCGGGCCTCCCGTGCTGGGAGAGCCTCCACTTCCCCAACTGTCCAACTGCCTCAGGAACACCCTTCGAGGGAGTGTGGCTCTGACAGGCAGAAGGGCCCGAGTGAGGAACGTGGATGGCAGGCCAAAGCCACTGTGCTGAGCAGACCCCTGCGAGTCCGAGCTGAAGGCTCTGTGCACCAGGCTCAAGCTGGAATGAGCCTGTGGCCTGGCCTCCAGTCCCAGGCTTGGCCTGGGCACTGCTAGGGCGGGCCCCAGCCCAGGCTCAGCCAGGCCTCCCTAGGGCCCGGGCTGGCCTAGGCCACTGCCAGCCAGCAGGGCCTCGACAGAGCACAGTTCATTCGAGGAGGCCCCCGGGGGTTGCCTGGGTGGCTCCTGCACTGCTGGGAAGCTGCAGGTCCGGAGGCTGTGTGTGCACGTGGCCCCTGGGGCCTGAGCACGAGACAGGCCTGACCCCACTTGCAAGAAGGACTCCTGCCACCTCTTCGCTGCCTGCCACACCCCCTTGCTGCCTGCCCTGTCTTCACTGCTGGCAGGCCTCTGTGTGCCCAGGCCAGTCTAGGCCAAGGAAACAAGGGGCTTGCTCTCCCCTTGCTAGGAGCTCCTCCTCCAGCACTCTGGCCCAGGGGAAACACGCCCCTGGACCAGCAGCCTGCAAGGAAGCTGCAGCTGAGCCATGCCCAAAGGCCTGCAGCACCTGGCAGGGAGCCCTCTGCTATGGCCAGCTTTCCCACTGCAAAGCCTTGGAGGAGTTCGTGGATGCTGGGGCCTGCAGCGTTTGCCATCGCAGAGCACTGCGGGCCCAGAGCCTCCCCTGTGGCTTCCGAGCACTTTCCCACCCCCAGGCCCTTGGCACCCACTCTGCTGCCAGAGGGAAGTCCTAAGCAGGACTCTCGAGCTTGTGCAGCCAGAGGGCCTCCTGCTTGCAAATGTCCTCAGGAACTCCTTTGGAGTGAGGCCTCTCCTCCCATGCTGCTCAGCCAGCAGATGGTGCCATCGCTCCACCCAAAACCTCTCTGCTTTGCCTTCAGCCATGGATCGCCCTGCTGAGCTCTCTCTGCCTCAGGCAGCAACACCAGTGTGCATCCAGCCTACAGAAAGCAGAGTGCCTTTGCCTGAGCACTGCTGTGCTGGGGCAGCACCCTGAAGGCCTCCTAGGGCCTTCGCTCCCCTAACCCAGTCGTGCCACCCAGCCCATGCGGGGAGCAAAGTTCCCCCTTGGCAGGGCTCAGCGTGTGGCCTGGGTGTGGTTTCATGGCTGGGAAAGGGCAGATCCTGAAGCTGGGTGCCCACCTGGGAATGGGGCCCGGGGGGCAGAGCCGGCATGCCCTGGTTGGGAGGCAGGAGATCTGGGGCCTTCAAGCTGCATGCAAATCCCCTCTCTGGCTGCCCCTCTTGCTTCTTCTCTGCTGCCAAGCCTCTCACACCCCACGTGCGTCTCATTGAAAGGAGGCAGGCTGCTTGCCATTTGTGGGCAGGCAATCACCCCAGGAGCCTCGTTGACCCGAAGGGGAGTGCGCACTGACCCAGAGCCTCCAGAGGAGCTGCCGTCTCTCCAGCCACAAAGGCCTGTAGCCGAGTCCATGGCAGCCTGTTGCATGGAGGGCTTCTGTGGGAGAGGGCCGTGCTGCCCTGGCAGGGGCTCGTTCTCACACTGCTTTCCGTGGGGAAACGCTGTGTGTGCCAAGGGTCTCCTGTGTGCACAAAATCTCTCCCCAGTGCCTGAGGTGCAGGGAGTCCTCTTTGGACCCAGAGCCATGCTCTAGGCGGGCCTCCCGTGCTGGGAGAGCCTCCACTTCCCCAACTGTCCAACTGCCTCAGGAACACCCTTCGAGGGAGTGTGGCTCTGACAGGCAGAAGGGCCCGAGTGAGGAACGTGGATGGCAGGCCAAAGCCACTGTGCTGAGCAGACCCCTGCGAGTCCGAGCTGAAGGCTCTGTGCACCAGGCTCAAGCTGGAATGAGCCTGTGGCCTGGCCTCCAGTCCCAGGCTTGGCCTGGGCACTGCTAGGGCGGGCCCCAGCCCAGGCTCAGCCTGGCCTCCCTAGGGCCCGGGCTGGCCTAGGCCACTGCCAGCCAGCAGGGCCTCGACAGAGCACAGTTCATTCGAGGAGGCCCCCGGGGGTTGCCTGGGTGGCTCCTGCACTGCTGGGAAGCTGCAGGTCCGGAGGCTTTGTGTGCACGTGGCCCCTGGAGCCTGAGCACAAGACAGGCCTGACCCCACTTGCAAGCAGGACTCCTGCCACCTCTTCGCTGCCTGCCACACCCCCTTGCTGCCTGTCCCGTCTTCACTGCTGGCAGGCCTCTGTGTGCCCAGGCCAGTCTAGGCCAAGGAAACAAGGGGCTTGCTCTCCCCTTGCTAGGAGCTCCTCCTCCAGCACTCTGGCCCAGGGGACACACGCCCCTGGACCAGCAGCCTGCAAGGAAGCTGCAGCTGAGCCATGCCCAAAGGCCTGCAGCACCTGGCAGGGAGCCCTCTGCTATGGCCAGCTTTCCCACTGCAAAGCCTTGGAGGAGTTCGTGGATGCTGGGGCCTGCAGCGTTTGCCGTCGCAGAGCACTGGGGGCCCAGAGCCTCCCCTGTGGCTTCCGAGCACTTTCCCACCCCCAGGCCCTTGGCACCCACTCTGCTGCCAGAGGGAAGTCCTAAGCAGGACTCTCGAGCTTGTGCAGCCAGAGGGCCTCCTGCTTGCAAATGTCCTCAGGAACTCCTTTGGAGTGAGGCCTCTCCTCCCATGCTGCTCAGCCAGCAGATGGTGCCATCGCTCCACCCAAAACCTCTCTGCTTTGCCTTCAGCCATGGATCGCCCTGCTGAGCTCTCTCTGCCTCAGGCAGCAACACCAGTGTGCATCCAGCCTACAGAAAGCAGAGTGCCTTTGCCTGAGCACTGCTGTGCTGGGGCAGCACCCTGAAGGCCTCCTAGGGCCTTCGCTCCCCTAACCCAGTCGTGCCACCCAGCCCATGCGGGGAGCAAAGTTCCCCCTTGGCAGGGCTCAGCGTGTGGCCTGGGTGTGGTTTCATGGCTGGGAAAGGGCAGATCCTGAAGCTGGGTGCCCACCTGGGAATGGGGCCCGGGGGGCAGAGCCGGCATGCCCTGGTTGGGAGGCAGGAGATCTGGGGCCTTCCAGCTGCATGCAAATCCCCTCTCTGGCTGCCCCTCTTGCTTCTTCTCTGCTGCCAAGCCTCTCACACCCCACGTGCGTCTCATTGAAAGGAGGCAGGCTGCTTGCCATTTGTGGGCAGGCAATCAGCCCAGGAGCCTCGTTGACCCGAAGGGGAGTGCGCACTGACCCAGAGCCTCCAGAGGAGCTGCCGTCTCTCCAGCCACAAAGGCCTGTAGCCGAGTCCATGGCAGCCTGTTGCATGGAGGGCTTCTGTGGGAGAGGGCCGTGCTGCCCTGGCAGGGGCTCGTTCTCACACTGCTTTCCGTGGGGAAACGCTGTGTGTGCCAAGGGTCTCCTGTGTGCACAAAATCTCTCCCCAGTGCCTGAGGTGCAGGGAGTCCTCTTTGGACCCAGAGCCATGCTCTAGGCGGGCCTCCCGTGCTGGGAGAGCCTCCACTTCCCCAACTGTCCAACTGCCTCAGGAACACCCTTCGAGGGAGTGTGGCTCTGACAGGCAGAAGGGCCCGAGTGAGGAACGTGGATGGCAGGCCAAAGCCACTGTGCTGAGCAGACCCCTGCGAGTCCGAGCTGAAGGCTCTGTGCACCAGGCTCAAGCTGGAATGAGCCTGTGGCCTGGCCTCCAGTCCCAGGCTTGGCCTGGGCACTGCTAGGGCGGGCCCCAGCCCAGGCTCAGCCAGGCCTCCCTAGGGCCCGGGCTGGCCTAGGCCACTGCCAGCCAGCAGGGCCTCGACAGAGCACAGTTCATTCGAGGAGGCCCCCGGGGGTTGCCTGGGTGGCTCCTGCACTGCTGGGAAGCTGCAGGTCCGGAGGCTTTGTGTGCACGTGGCCCCTGGGGCCTGAGCACAAGACAGGCCTGACCCCACTTGCAAGCAGGACTCCTGCCACCTCTTCGCTGCCTGCCACACCCCCTTGCTGCCTGCCCCGTCTTCAGTGCTGGCAGGCCTCTGTGTGCCCAGGCCAGTCTAGGCCAAGGAAACAAGGGGCTTGCTCTCCCCTTGCTAGGAGCTCTTCCTCCAGCACTCTGGCCCAGGGGACACATGCCCCTGGACCAGCAGCCTGCAAGGAAGCTGCAGCTGAGCCATGCCCAAAGGCCTGCAGCACCTGGCAGGGAGCCCTCTGCTATGGCCAGCTTTCCCACTGCAAAGCCTTGGAGGAGTTCGTGGATGCTGGGGCCTGCAGCGTTTGCCGTCGCAGAGCACTGGGGGCCCAGAGCCTCCCCTGTGGCTTCCGAGCACTTTCCCACCCCCAGGCCCTTGGCACCCACTCTGCTGCCAGAGGGAAGTCCTAAGCAGGACTCTCGAGCTTGTGCAGCCAGAGGGCCTCCTGCTTGCAAATGTCCTCAGGAACTCCTTTGGAGTGAGGCCTCTCCTCCCATGCTGCTCAGCCAGCAGATGGTGCCATCGCTCCACCCAAAACCTCTCTGCTTTGCCTTCAGCCATGGATCGCCCTGCTGAGCTCTCTCTGCCTCAGGCAGCAACACCAGTGTGCATCCAGCCTACAGAAAGCAGAGTGCCTTTGCCTGAGCACTGCTGTGCTGGGGCAGCACCCTGAAGGCCTCCTAGGGCCTTCGCTCCCCTAACCCAGTCGTGCCACCCAGCCCATGCGGGGAGCAAAGTTCCCCCTTGGCAGGGCTCAGCGTGTGGCCTGGGTGTGGTTTCATGGCTGGGAAAGGGCAGATCCTGAAGCTGGGTGCCCACCTGGGAATGGGGCCCGGGGGGCAGAGCCGGCATGCCCTGGTTGGGAGGCAGGAGATCTGGGGCCTTCCAGCTGCATGCAAATCCCCTCTCTGGCTGCCCCTCTTGCTTCTTCTCTGCTGCCAAGCCTCTCACACCCCACGTGCGTCTCATTGAAAGGAGGCAGGCTGCTTGCCATTTGTGGGCAGGCAATCAGCCCAGGAGCCTCGTTGACCCGAAGGGGAGTGCGCACTGACCCAGAGCCTCCAGAGGAGCTGCCGTCTCTCCAGCCACAAAGGCCTGTAGCCGAGTCCATGGCAGCCTGTTGCATGGAGGGCTTCTGTGGGAGAGGGCCGTGCTGCCCTGGCAGGGGCTCGTTCTCACACTGCTTTCCGTGGGGAAACGCTGTGTGTGCCAAGGGTCTCCTGTGTGCACAAAATCTCTCCCCAGTGCCTGAGGTGCAGGGAGTCCTCTTTGGACCCAGAGCCATGCTCTAGGCGGGCCTCCCGTGCTGGGAGAGCCTCCACTTCCCCAACTGTCCAACTGCCTCAGGAACACCCTTCGAGGGAGTGTGGCTCTGACAGGCAGAAGGGCCCGAGTGAGGAACGTGGATGGCAGGCCAAAGCCACTGTGCTGAGCAGACCCCTGCGAGTCCGAGCTGAAGGCTCTGTGCACCAGGCTCAAGCTGGAATGAGCCTGTGGCCTGGCCTCCAGTCCCAGGCTTGGCCTGGGCACTGCTAGGGCGGGCCCCAGCCCAGGCTCAGCCAGGCCTCCCTAGGGCCCGGGCTGGCCTAGGCCACTGCCAGCCAGCAGGGCCTCGACAGAGCACAGTTCATTCGAGGAGGCCCCCGGGGGTTGCCTGGGTGGCTCCTGCACTGCTGGGAAGCTGCAGGTCCAGAGGCTTTGTGTGCACGTGGCCCCTGGGGCCTGAGCACAAGACAGGCCTGACCCCACTTGCAAGCAGGACTCCTGCCACCTCTTCGCTGCCTGCCACACCCCCTTGCTGTCTGCCCCGTCTTCACTGCTGGCAGGCCTCTGTGTGCCCAGGCCAGTCTAGGCCAAGGAAACAAGGGGCTTGCTCTCCCCTTGCTAGGAGCTCCTCCTGCAGCACTCTGGCCCAGGGGACACACGCCCCTGGACCAGCAGCCTGCAAGGAAGCTGCAGCTGAGCCATGCCCAAAGGCCTGCAGCACCTGGCAGGGAGCCCTCTGCTATGGCCAGCTTTCCCACTGCAAAGCCTTGGAGGAGTTCGTGGATGCTGGGGCCTGCAGCGTTTGCCGTCGCAGAGCACTGGGGGCCCAGAGCCTCCCCTGTGGCTTCCGAGCACTTTCCCACCCCCAGGCCCTTGGCACCCACTCTGCTGCCAGAGGGAAGTCCTAAGCAGGACTCTCGAGCTTGTGCAGCCAGAGGGCCTCCTGCTTGCAAATGTCCTCAGGAACTCCTTTGGAGTGAGGCCTCTCCTCCCATGCTGCTCAGCCAGCAGATGGTGCCATCGCTCCACCCAAAACCTCTCTGCTTTGCCTTCAGCCATGGATCGCCCTGCTGAGCTCTCTCTGCCTCAGGCAGCAACACCAGTGTGCATCCAGCCTACAGAAAGCAGAGTGCCTTTGCCTGAGCACTGCTGTGCTGGGGCAGCACCCTGAAGGCCTCCTAGGGCCTTCGCTCCCCTAACCCAGTCGTGCCACCCAGCCCATGCGGGGAGCAAAGTTCCCCCTTGGCAGGGCTCAGCGTGTGGCCTGGGTGTGGTTTCATGGCTGGGAAAGGGCAGATCCTGAAGCTGAGTGCCCACCTGGGAATGGGGCCCGGGGGGCAGAGCCGGCATGCCCTGGTTGGGAGGCAGGAGATCTGGGGCCTTCAAGCTGCATGCAAATCCCCTCTCTGGCTGCCCCTCTTGCTTCTTCTCTGCTGCCAAGCCTCTCACACCCCACGTGCGTCTCATTGAAAGGAGGCAGGCTGCTTGCCATTCGTGGGCAGGCAATCACCCCAGGAGCCTCGTTGACCCGAAGGGGAGTGCGCACTGACCCAGAGCCTCCAGAGGAGCTGCCGTCTCTCCAGCCACAAAGGCCTGTAGCCGAGTCCATGGCAGCCTGTTGCATGGAGGGCTTCTGTGGGAGAGGGCCGTGCTGCCCTGGCAGGGGCTCGTTCTCACACTGCTTTCCGTGGGGAAACGCTGTGTGTGCCAAGGGTCTCCTGTGTGCACAAAATCTCTCCCCAGTGCCTGAGGTGCAGGGAGTCCTCTTTGGACCCAGAGCCATGCTCTAAGCGGGCCTCCCGCGCTGGGAGAGCCTCCACTTCCCCAACTGTCCAACTGCCTCAGGAACACCCTTCGAGGGAGTGTGGCTCTGACAGGCAGAAGGGCCCGAGTGAGGAACGTGGATGGCAGGCCAAAGCCACTGTGCTGAGCAGACCCCTGCGAGTCCGAGCTGAAGGCTCTGTGCACCAGGCTCAAGCTGGAATGAGCCTGTGGCCTGGCCTCCAGTCCCAGGCTTGGCCTGGGCACTGCTAGGGCGGGCCCCAGCCCAGGCTCAGCCAGGCCTCCCTAGGGCCCGGGCTGGCCTAGGCCACTGCCAGCCAGCAGGGCCTCGACAGAGCACAGTTCATTCGAGGAGGCCCCCGGGGGTTGCCTGGGTGGCTCCTGCACTGCTGGGAAGCTGCAGGTCCGGAGGCTGTGTGTGCACGTGGCCCCTGGGGCCTGAGCACGAGACAGGCCTGACCCCACTTGCAAGAAGGACTCCTGCCACCTCTTCGCTGCCTGCCACACCCCCTTGCTGCCTGCCCTGTCTTCACTGCTGGCAGGCCTCTGTGTGCCCAGGCCAGTCTAGGCCAAGGAAACAAGGGGCTTGCTCTCCCCTTGCTAGGAGCTCCTCCTCCAGCACTCTGGCCCAGGGGAAACACGCCCCTGGACCAGCAGCCTGCAAGGAAGCTGCAGCTGAGCCATGCCCAAAGGCCTGCAGCACCTGGCAGGGAGCCCTCTGCTATGGCCAGCTTTCCCACTGCAAAGCCTTGGAGGAGTTCGTGGATGCTGGGGCCTGCAGCGTTTGCCATCGCAGAGCACTGCGGGCCCAGAGCCTCCCCTGTGGCTTCCGAGCACTTTCCCACCCCCAGGCCCTTGGCACCCACTCTGCTGCCAGAGGGAAGTCCTAAGCAGGACTCTCGAGCTTGTGCAGCCAGAGGGCCTCCTGCTTGCAAATGTCCTCAGGAACTCCTTTGGAGTGAGGCCTCTCCTCCCATGCTGCTCAGCCAGCAGATGGTGCCATCGCTCCACCCAAAACCTCTCTGCTTTGCCTTCAGCCATGGATCGCCCTGCTGAGCTCTCTCTGCCTCAGGCAGCAACACCAGTGTGCATCCAGCCTACAGAAAGCAGAGTGCCTTTGCCTGAGCACTGCTGTGCTGGGGCAGCACCCTGAAGGCCTCCTAGGGCCTTCGCTCCCCTAACCCAGTCGTGCCACCCAGCCCATGCGGGGAGCAAAGTTCCCCCTTGGCAGGGCTCAGCGTGTGGCCTGGGTGTGGTTTCATGGCTGGGAAAGGGCAGATCCTGAAGCTGGGTGCCCACCTGGGAATGGGGCCCGGGGGGCAGAGCCGGCATGCCCTGGTTGGGAGGCAGGAGATCTGGGGCCTTCCAGCTGCATGCAAATCCCCTCTCTGGCTGCCCCTCTTGCTTCTTCTCTGCTGCCAAGCCTCTCACACCCCACGTGCGTCTCATTGAAAGGAGGCAGGCTGCTTGCCATTTGTGGGCAGGCAATCACCCCAGGAGCCTCGTTGACCCGAAGGGGAGTGCGCACTGACCCAGAGCCTCCAGAGGAGCTGCCGTCTCTCCAGCCACAAAGGCCTGTAGCCGAGTCCATGGCAGCCTGTTGCATGGAGGGCTTCTGTGGGAGAGGGCCGTGCTGCCCTGGCAGGGGCTCGTTCTCACACTGCTTTCCGTGGGGAAACGCTGTGTGTGCCAAGGGTCTCCTGTGTGCACAAAATCTCTCCCCAGTGCCTGAGGTGCAGGGAGTCCTCTTTGGACCCAGAGCCATGCTCTAGGCGGGCCTCCCGTGCTGGGAGAGCCTCCACTTCCCCAACTGTCCAACTGCCTCAGGAACACCCTTCGAGGGAGTGTGGCTCTGACAGGCAGAAGGGCCCGAGTGAGGAACGTGGATGGCAGGCCAAAGCCACTGTGCTGAGCAGACCCCTGCGAGTCCGAGCTGAAGGCTCTGTGCACCAGGCTCAAGCTGGAATGAGCCTGTGGCCTGGCCTCCAGTCCCAGGCTTGGCCTGGGCACTGCTAGGGCGGGCCCCAGCCCAGGCTCAGCCAGGCCTCCCTAGGGCCCGGGCTGGCCTAGGCCACTGCCAGCCAGCAGGGCCTCGACAGAGCACAGTTCATTCGAGGAGGCCCCCGGGGGTTGCCTGGGTGGCTCCTGCACTGCTGGGAAGCTGCAGGTCCGGAGGCTTTGTGTGCACGTGGCCCCTGGGGCCTGAGCACAAGACAGGCCTGACCCCACTTGCAAGCAGGACTCCTGCCACCTCTTCGCTGCCTGCCACACCCCCTTGCTGCCTGCCCCGTCTTCAGTGCTGGCAGGCCTCTGTGTGCCCAGGCCAGTCTAGGCCAAGGAAACAAGGGGCTTGCTCTCCCCTTGCTAGGAGCTCTTCCTCCAGCACTCTGGCCCAGGGGACACATGCCCCTGGACCAGCAGCCTGCAAGGAAGCTGCAGCTGAGCCATGCCCAAAGGCCTGCAGCACCTGGCAGGGAGCCCTCTGCTATGGCCAGCTTTCCCACTGCAAAGCCTTGGAGGAGTTCGTGGATGCTGGGGCCTGCAGCGTTTGCCGTCGCAGAGCACTGGGGGCCCAGAGCCTCCCCTGTGGCTTCCGAGCACTTTCCCACCCCCAGGCCCTTGGCACCCACTCTGCTGCCAGAGGGAAGTCCTAAGCAGGACTCTCGAGCTTGTGCAGCCAGAGGGCCTCCTGCTTGCAAATGTCCTCAGGAACTCCTTTGGAGTGAGGCCTCTCCTCCCATGCTGCTCAGCCAGCAGATGGTGCCATCGCTCCACCCAAAACCTCTCTGCTTTGCCTTCAGCCATGGATCGCCCTGCTGAGCTCTCTCTGCCTCAGGCAGCAACACCAGTGTGCATCCAGCCTACAGAAAGCAGAGTGCCTTTGCCTGAGCACTGCTGTGCTGGGGCAGCACCCTGAAGGCCTCCTAGGGCCTTCGCTCCCCTAACCCAGTCGTGCCACCCAGCCCATGCGGGGAGCAAAGTTCCCCCTTGGCAGGGCTCAGCGTGTGGCCTGGGTGTGGTTTCATGGCTGGGAAAGGGCAGATCCTGAAGCTGGGTGCCCACCTGGGAATGGGGCCCGGGGGGCAGAGCCGGCATGCCCTGGTTGGGAGGCAGGAGATCTGGGGCCTTCCAGCTGCATGCAAATCCCCTCTCTGGCTGCCCCTCTTGCTTCTTCTCTGCTGCCAAGCCTCTCACACCCCACGTGCGTCTCATTGAAAGGAGGCAGGCTGCTTGCCATTTGTGGGCAGGCAATCAGCCCAGGAGCCTCGTTGACCCGAAGGGGAGTGCGCACTGACCCAGAGCCTCCAGAGGAGCTGCCGTCTCTCCAGCCACAAAGGCCTGTAGCCGAGTCCATGGCAGCCTGTTGCATGGAGGGCTTCTGTGGGAGAGGGCCGTGCTGCCCTGGCAGGGGCTCGTTCTCACACTGCTTTCCGTGGGAAACGCTGTGTGTGCCAAGGGTCTCCTGTGTGCACAAAATCTCTCCCCAGTGCCTGAGGTGCAGGGAGTCCTCTTTGGACCCAGAGCCATGCTCTAGGCGGGCCTCCCGTGCTGGGAGAGCCTCCACTTCCCAACTGTCCAACTGCCTCAGGAACACCCTTCGAGGGAGTGTGGCTCTGACAGGCAGAAGGGCCCGAGTGAGGAACGTGGATGGCAGGCCAAAGCCACTGTGCTGAGCAGACCCCTGCGAGTCCGAGCTGAAGGCTCTGTGCACCAGGCTCAAGCTGGAATGAGCCTGTGGCCTGGCCTCCAGTCCCAGGCTTGGCCTGGGCACTGCTAGGGCGGGCCCCAGCCCAGGCTCAGCCAGGCCTCCCTAGGGGCCCGGGCTGGCCTAGGCCACTGCCAGCCAGCAGGGCCTCGACAGAGCACAGTTCATTCGAGGAGGCCCCCGGGGGTTGCCTGGGTGGCTCCTGCACTGCTGGGAAGCTGCAGGTCCAGAGGCTTTGTGTGCACGTGGCCCTGGGGCCTGAGCACAAGACAGGCCTGACCCCACTTGCAAGCAGGACTCCTGCCACCTCTTCGCTGCCTGCCACACCCCCTTGCTGTCTGCCCTGTCTTCACTGCTGGCAGGCCTCTGTGTGCCCAGGGCCAGTCTAGGCCAAGGAAACAAGGGGCTTGCTCTCCCCTTGCTAGGAGCTCCTCCTCCAGCACTCTGGCCCAGGGGACACACGCCCTGGACCAGCAGCCTGCAAGGAAGCTGCAGCTGAGCCATGCCCAAAGGCCTGCAGCACCTGGCAGGGAGCCCTCTGCTATGGCCAGCTTTCCACTGCAAAGCCTTGGAGGAGTTCGTGGATGCTGGGGCCTGCAGCGTTTGCCGTCGCAGAGCACTGGGGGCCCAGAGCCTCCCCTGTGGCTTCCGAGCACTTTCCCACCCCCAGGCCCTTGGCACCCACTCTGCTGCCAGAGGGAAGTCCTAAGCAGGACTCTCGAGCTTGTGCAGCCAGAGGGCCTCCTGCTTGCAAATGTCCTCAGGAACTCCTTTGGAGTGAGGCCTCTCCTCCCATGCTGCTCAGCCAGCAGATGGTGCCATCGCTCCACCCAAAACCTCTCTGCTTTGCCTTCAGCCATGGATCGCCCTGCTGAGCCTCTCTCTGCCTCAGGCAGCAACTCCAGTGTGCATCCAGCCTACAGAAAGCAGAGTGCCTTTGCCTGAGCACTGCTGTGCTGGGGCAGCACCCTGAAGGCCTCCTAGGGCCTTCGCTCCCCTAACCCAGTCGTGCCACCCAGCCCAAGCGGGGAGCAAAGTTCCCCCTTGGCAGGGCTCAGCGTGTGGCCTGGGTGTGGTTTCATGGCTGGGAAAGGGCAGATCCTGAAGCTGGTGCCCACCTGGGAATGGGGCCCCGGGGGGCAGAGCCGGCATGCCCTGGTTGGGAGGCAGGAGATCTGGGGCCTTCCAGCTGCATGCAAATCCCCTCTCTGGCTGCCCCTCTTGCTTCTTCTCTGCTGCAAGCCTCTCACACCCACGTGCGTCTCATTGAAAGGAGGCAGGCTGCTTGCCATTCGTGGGCAGGCAATCACCCCAGGAGCCTCGTTGACCCGAAGGGGAGGGCGCACTGACCCAGAGCCTCCAGAGGAGCTGCTGTCTCTCCAGCCACAAAGGCCTGTAGCCGAGTCCATGGCAGCCTGTTGCATGGAGGGCTTCTGTGGAGAGGGCCGTGCTGCCCTGGCAGGGGCTCGTTCTCACACTGCTTTCTGTGGGGAAACGCTGTGTGTGCCAAGGGTCTCCTGTGTGCACAAAATCTCTCGCCAGTGCCTGAGGTGCAGGAGTCCTCTA
>NW_026648476.1:0-60493 GCF_030028045.1 Hippopotamus amphibius kiboko | reverse complement strand
GAGAAGATGGCTCTGTGAGCAGCAGCATGGAAACCAACCGAGAAGCAGGGGCCACTCTAGAGGCCAGCAGGGTCCTTAGGGGCCCAGCCAGGCCAGGCCAGGCCAGGATGGAGAGAGGGGATGGAGCCGGACCTTTGAGGCCCTAGCCTCCACAGCACCTGGGATTCTGCTGGGATTCTTGAGAAACTCGCTCCACATTCTAGAAGGGCCTGCGTGTAACAAAGATACGAAGCCATACTTTCCTTAAAGAGCACCTGCCCTCAGGAAGTGGCACTCAGCATGCTCGCTGGTGATGGGCCAGACACACCCATAGACACTCAGGTTCCAGGGAAAAGCTTTGCTCAGCTCTTTCTCCCCTTCCGTCCTCAAAACACAAAGCCATCGCTTCCGGATACCAGGGAAGCTCTCAGGTAGGTTGTGCTGGGGCGGGCGCCAACTAGAACTGTGAAGAGGGGAGATCGGAGCCGCAGAAGCTCTGGGGCCCCGAGGAAAGATGCCGCCGATCCACGTCTCGCACCTTCCTCTCAGCGGGAGGGCCAGGGACTCTCCCTCCGCACAGGATCCTGGCCACACACGAGGGAGGGCCCACACCCACTTTCCTGCTCCTCTTTGCTTGGGGTGGGTTCAGAGACACTGGACTCGGCTCATCCCTCTCCACAGCGGCTCGTCCCTCTCCACAGCCATGCACGGCAGGCAGCAGAGCAGAAGAACAAGAGCTGGCATCGTCCACCATTCCCAGAGCTGCTCCATTCCCGTCAATGCGCATCCGGATGGGGCGCACAGACAGGGCGCTCGTCCTGAGGTCACCGTGTCGCTCCAGGTGCGGATTCCCGAGATGGTGACATCTCGGTCGAGGAGACCGTCCCCTGTGAGACCACAGGCTTGGCAGTATTGGCGAGAGCATGCTTCGTGGGCCATCTGCAATTCCATGTCACCGGAAACATACCGTGTCAAACTTGTGCTCGGCCTCCAAGTCAAAGGGCTGCCTGAGGACTTTGACCGACAATTCCAGTTGCTCCTGGCCTAAGAGACACAACTTCTCCCAAGGAAACAAACCGTAACACAATGGAAAGTCTGACCTACCTCAAGACGCGTGTTTGACGTGGCACGGCCATGTCCGGAGGCTCATGTGACTTCCATGCGGGGGCAGCCTGGGAACCGCCTTTCTGAGTCTCCCCCTCCCCGTGCGACCCCAGGGTAGGGCTGGTGCAAAGAGAACGCTGGATGGGATGTAGGCATTGGAAGTGAAGCCACAGCCAAGGCTCTCTGCAGGCTGTCGCCATCCCACATGGTGACAGGTGGGCACAGAGGTGCAGGGTGGAAGGCTGTCCATCCCCACACACACACACACACACACCCGCCGCCCTGCGTCTGGCTAGTGTTCCCAGCTGGTGCCCCCTGGACGACAGTGACCCAGGCCACTCCTGGCTGCCTGGCCGCAGATCCACCGAGGGACAGCTGTGCCTTCCCCCGAGTCTCTCCATGTCTCCCCTGTGGCCCCGCACATCGGTGGCTACCTTTCCCTGCGGGCGCTGACAGCTCCATCGGCACTGCCACCTCCGCCACTGCCACCGGGCACTCAGAGGACTGAGAGCCACAGCCTTCCCTCCCCTCCCCTCCCCTCCCCTCCCCTCCTCCGCAGCCAAGCCCAGCCCTGCCCTGCCCAGCTGCTCCCAGGCCTCTGGAAGGTCCAGTTCCTAGAACGAGGTCTTCATTCCTGTGACTCCCACGGTGTCTCTGTTTCCATGACACAGACCGGCTATGTTGTCCCGACAGTAGGACACACACAGAAACCCTGTGTGAAAATCATGAGGCTGACAGCATCATTAGTCATCTGAGACAGAAAATCAATAAAGATATCGTATTAAATACACATAATTATAGGTAGGGGTGTGTGTTTGTGTGTGTGTGTGTGTGTGTGTGTGTCTGTCTGTCTGTCTGTTTGTCTGTCTGTCTGTATCTCACTGCAGCATTCACACAAGCATTGCCAGCCAAGCAGAACCTCAGGTCTCTGTGATAATTGTCCCTGGGGATGTTCTGCCGACTGTCACGCAGAGACCGTCGTTGTACGGAGACACAGGTAAAGACGTGTGTTTGTCAAGACAGGAGAACACAGAAAACACATCCTGTTTCACAGGGATGAACTAGTGTCATGATGCCAACCTGGGGACATGGGCTCCCGTTCACGCTCCTGGCCAGGCCCTGCAAGCATTAGGGGACCATCGCTTCTGTCCTTGTATGGGCCGCTCACTGCACCGAGTTCTTAGTCACCTCACGTAGCCCTCACCGCAAATCCACACCTTGAACGTGGTCCTCCTTCCTCATCGCCACCGCCACCACGTTCCTCCTGGTCTCTTTAAACACGCACGCGTCCCTGGTGGGTGGGGTAAGGAGCCAGCTCCCCCCACCCCACCCCACTCCGGTGCCTGCCTGCCTGCCTGCCTGCCTGCCTGCCTGCGTGCATGCGTGCGTGGAGTAGAAGCAGGGAATGTTCTGTCGTTCCCCCTTCCCAACCCGCGAACGAAGGAAACCTTCGTGTATCTTTCTATACTTTATGTGCTGTCGCCTACATGTGTTCCCCCATTTTTCTTTATCCACAAGAGCTCCCTGCAGTCCCCACTCTCTGTATGAACGGCATTCACACACATCCAAAGTGAATTTATTTCAGCTTCTATCGGGTGGCATATCCAGATAGATCCTTTAGGTCAGGAAGCACAGAAACACAGCCAAGTCGAGTGAGTGCTGAACCAGAGTCATTTAGGAATCCTATGAGGTGACCAGTGTGGAAGGAGCATGTGTTCCAAGGCACTTCTTTTGATGTCTTAGGTTTACCTAGCCAGCAATGCAGATCCCATGAAAGTGGCCAGAGATCTTTTCTCCATAGGCTCTCCTGTTACGGAATGCAAGTGTGTTCCCGCGCCCACGGACGACACACAGTGAGGCCAAACAAGGGGACACGTCAGAGTTTGGGGCAGGGGAAGGTTTCTAGCATGGCCGAGCAAGGGGAGGGTGGGAATCTTTCTTTTCCAGAAAAGTTAGAACTTCTCTCAAGTTGCATGGGCCCAGAAAATGCTTTCTCCTCTTCGATCGTCAGTCAAGGAAAGGTAGCACCTGGTTTTTCACGAGGAGATTTTCTTCCTAATTCCAGTTATCTTATAAAATAAAGAAGAAAAATTCTGTTAATGTTTCACATAAGCGTCCAGGACTATTTCACTTCCATGATTTGAAGAAATGTTATTTTCTCTCTGACTGACACTGTCCTTGAAGGACCAAGCTAAACTTCTAAGGAGCCAAATTCCAAATCATTTTGAGACTAGGAAATACAAAGTGTAGTGTCATAGATTGATTGATCGATCCATTGATTTCATCAGACAGCAGTCGTCACTTCTAAGATTATTTGAACACCACTAACTCTTGTGTAACAAAGTTGAGATGTCTGCGCTCGAGCATGCACACGCGCGCACGCGTGTGTGTGTGTGTGTGACTCATAAGGGGATGTTTTCCATAGCTGTGCACTATGGCACTGCAGGATCTCTGGCTGCTGAGTACTCAGAGGTGCAAGCCCCGATACAGAGCTTGGACTGTGAAGTTATGCATGGGTTCTCAATGGTGTGTGTGGGGTCGGCCCCCCTAATCCCCCATGTTGGTTGTTCAATGGTCAACTCTAATATATAGATCAGAGAGGATATCATCCATGTGCTTCATATGAATAACTTTCCCAAATAATCTTTATCTTTTTCAAAGGAAGACATCCTGTAATCCATTTCATAAGATGCTATTGGGAACCTACTCCCCCAGCATGTGAATTATCCCTACAGAGCGCAAGATCCCTGAGAAGGAGGAGCCCTGCACGCTGAGACACCAGGAAAGTAGGCTTTTAGATGATATTGTCTGCTTCTCATGGGATGACGGTGTCTACTGATCCTATTCAAGTGTGTAAAATGAGAGCCCCCTGGCAAGGATCAGCAGAAGGTCTTTTCTGCTGGGCCCTGGGCTCTTCCTTAAAGTGGGGAGGCCAAGAGCCTCAAGAAGGAAGAAAGGAAGGAAGGAAGGTGGGAGGGAGGGAGGGAGGGAGGGAGGGGAGGGTTTGCCCAGTGCCATCAGGCCCGTGTGTCACCCTAAAGAGAAGGGCAGCCATTGCCACTGCTGGAATCATGTCCCCATTTCCTGGGCAGGACATTCAAGAAGGCCTCCTCCTGTGTGTTTCGTGCATCACCTCGACGGTGCCCCCAGGAATAGTCACCGGAGGAAACTGTGCAGCTGAGCCAACCTGCCTGGGAACACGGCCTCCTTCCTTTAAGAAGTGGAAAACTCGCCCAGTGCTCTCTCTCTTGTTGTTTTTCCGGTCCTTATCCTTGTCCTTGTCGTCGGCGTCATCGTCGTTACTGTTGTTAACAAGTGAAAGATAGTGAGTCAGAAAGAGAAAAACAAATATTGTATATTCACACATATATGTGGACTGCAGAAAAATGGTACACATCAACTGGTGTGCAAGGCAGAAATAGAGACACAGATGTAGAGCACAAACATATGGACACCAAGTGGGGAAAGTGGGGAGGGTTGGGGGGGAATGAATTGGAAGATTGGGGTACCAAATTGTACACTCTAAATATATACAGTTTATTGTAAAACATAAAAAGAAAATAAGTTAAAAAAAGAAAAAGTGAATGATGCCTCCGTCTAGAGGAATACTTGGCAGTTATTATGTTCAGGACCATTTCTTTTTCGGCCATTGATGGAAAACTCCTTGGATCCTGTTAGCATTTATGGATTCAAGGAGTGCAGTTCTTCATAGGTTCTGTCACGTCGTTAGGAGGGGAATCCTCATCAAGTTGCTTCAACGAGGACTACGTGTCCTTCAGATGCGGAGATGGAAACGAATGGTGCGCTGCGGGGCGGTGGGGGGGCGGGGGCGCGATGATAGGCACCCAGGACTCCTTCCCCCAGGCCTCCTTTTGTTCCCTCACTGCTTCCTGGAGAAGGGACACCACACCCCACCCCCACACACACACCCTCTAGGTGTGCTATTTGCTGTCCATAATTTCACGTGCCCTTTGGGCATGGCTGATAGAGACGGACATGAAGCAGCAGGACGGCAAGCTGGCACCTGGGCCTAGGGAAGTTTCACAAGTGAAATATCAGAACTGGAGCTGGGACAGACATGCCTCCCCTTCCCGGGGCCGGGGATGGGGGGGTGGGGTGCAGAAGCTGGGCTGGGGGAGCTGGAGACGAGGGGCACAGAGAGAGGCGGGGAAGGGAGGCCCCTCGTGGGCCTGGGAGAGACGGGGATTGGGGGGCGGGGCGGTGGGGGGCAGGGGGCCACTGCTGACCAGCCTCGGTTCGGGTTCCCTGTCCCCCATCCTGCTGAGAACTTGCCTTTGCTTCCTGCCCTCAGGTGTGCGAGAGGAGCATGTTTCTTTTCAATAAAGACCAATACATTATGTCACACTGTGTTTGGTTTTGCTTGTTCATGTTCCAGACGAGGCCAAAGAACTCTCCCAGGGGAGGTGTGGGTACAAAGGATCTGACAGGATGGGAGGGTGCGGGTCCGTGCATGGGCCAAGAAATCCAGAAAATCTGTCGTAGCTGAGACTCAGGCCTTTTTCAGAAATAGGCCAAGAGAGTTCAGCTTTGACCATTCCCTGCCAAGTAGTCATCACAGGTGCTTCCTGGAAGGGATTGAGTTGCAGAAACCAGCGTGGCCCGCAGCCCTCAGGTCTCAGCCCGGCAGGCAGGCAGGCAGGCAGGCAGCGGCTACTGTCTGTTGGTCCCGCCCCACCCCGCCCCCGCCCCCGCCCCCGCCCCCGCCTGCTTCTCCACCGCTCGCTCCTTCCCAAGTCGCCAGGGGCCGATTATAAACCAGTGGAGGGGGGGGAGCGTGTGGGGGGTGGTGTCAGTGAAGAAGATTTGTAGATGTTAGGGTGGAAGCAACTTTAGCAGTTTGAAATGGCTGTGATGATGGGTGTTTGGTTCGACTTTCAGAGTGGCTCTCACAGAAACAGGCACCAGGATGGTTTCCATAGGAGCTGTGGTGGCCATGTCTCTAAAGTTTTCACCAAGTCCTCCAGCTTCGGTCTGTAGGGCTTCAGGCAAAGGGCCGTTTTCGTTGTCAGTGATGCCAAGTCAAAAGGGTGGGCTGGGCGAAAGTGGGAAACATTCATGGAGAGAGTTGTAGCCCGATATTGGGGGCAACTTGAAAGACTTCAGGATCCAGTCCGGTTTTCAGGTTAAAAGCAGCACCCTAAGGAAAATGAATAGCACCAGAATCTCATATCCACAAGTGTGTATTCCCGTTTTATGGAAACGTAACGTGGGCCTCTAAGGAACGCATGCAAGTGACTCTCTTGCCAAAGAAATAAGGAGCCTCACGGAGAGTTTCTGAATTCTGGACGGAGCAGGTAGGGAGAAAAAGAGAAGTGATTCCATTTTGCTGACAAGGGTACAAGTCACCAAATGGATGTCCAACTTTTAAAATAAATTGGGTTTTGTTTGTTTTCATTTTCCCTTGTAGCTGGCAAAGAAAAGATTTCACAATCCGTCCTGTTCTCTCTCTCTCTCTCTCTCTCACTCAGGTTAGGAGATTCTTTTCTGTTTGAAATAATTGAAGCATTTATAATGTCGTGCAGTTTCAGGTGTACAGCACAGTGATTTAGATAGAAAGATAGGTAGATAGATAGATGATAGATAGATAGATAGATAGATAGATAGATAGATAGATATAGATAGATTCTGTTTCAGATTTTTTTCTCTTATAGGTTATTACAAAGTATTGAGTATAGTTTCCTGTGCCAAGTCGTAAGAGCTTGTTGATTATCCACTTTATGTATAGGAATGTGTATATGTTCATCCCAAGCTCCTAAGGTATCCGCACCCTGCCCCCCACCCCGGCTTCCCCAATCAGTCCTATTGTAGACAAGTAGTCATACACACACTATCATCCTAGCCCTCAGTTCATTCAGCCCCACGTAGGTCACTCTTTCTTCTCGGAGTCCAGTTTTCCCATCGGCTGTGTCAATCTTGCCTGATGATTGAGTGTGACTGGAAAAGTGATGGTCCCAAGAAGTTTGCAAGAGCTTTTGTGAAGGCTCATAGGACTTGCCCAGCGAAGTGGGTGCCTTGATCACTGCAGGCTGTGGAAGGTATACCCAAAGTGGCAAACACAATTTTTTTTTAACCGTCTCTATGCCATGGTGAGGACAGAAGGCTTGCAGCAAGGGGAGGCTTCAACCCACATGGAAACCATACTCACCGTCACAGGAACGTTTGGAGGACCCATACTACGTGGCAGTGGAGTGAAGTCCAGTGGCCGGGGTTCAGGGGTTCCTGAGAGAGGAGGTCTGACGCCTCTGGGGACAAAGAGAATTGTTTTCTCCCAGGGTTACAAGCATGACAGGTCAGCCATTGCAGGTAACCTGTAGAAATCTTCCCACCAGCATCTATTTACAATTGGAGCCATTCTAAATGCACCAAGGTGGGTGGCGGAATGTGGGGGGAGGCGGGGAGAAGGGGGGGAGGTTCCCCGGGAAGCCTGAGACATGGAGACCCAGTGGCCGGCCGGGCTGCTGTCCCTCTCTGGGGTCTGCTGTCCCTCTCTGGGGTCTGCTGTAGCCCTGACCCTCTGTTGAATGGACAGAATGGGCGTGTCATGCCCCACTCATCACCTCCCCTTCGGGCCCACAGAGGCGCTTCCGTGAGCTGCCTACACCCCCCTCCAGTCGGCTGGAGGGGAGGGAGTCTGCGGTATGGGTAAGCACACGGCCCACGGGAGCGTTCGCGGCCAGGGCCGGGGCACGACCTCGGTAGGCTTGCTGCCCTCGGGCTCGCCCCTCGGGCCCTCGAGGGGGAGCACGCCCAAGATGCGTGACACAGCCCCCTCTCTCACAGGCCCCGGCCCCCACGATCGCTCCCACGCCCGCGCGCAGCCCCCCACGTAGCGGGGGCCACACGGGGCGTGCGCTTGGCCAAGCTCAGCCCCCCGCGGCACGCCGCTGAGGACCAGCACAACGAGGCGGCCCCTGACCCCACCGCCGGGGGGGGAACAGGCGGGCGCACCTCCCTTACCGTCTCGACCCCCTCCAAGAGAGAGCCGCTCACGGCACATGCCACGGTGGCAGAGACCCGAGGGACACGCTGGGAAAGGGGAACAACACCACCGCTCGGCCTTGGGCACCTGAGGGACGACCTGGAGCACTCCAGGAGCACCACGGAGGGCCAGGCGAGGCACACTCGCACACCGATGGGGGCGCGCAGCGTGGCGGCGGGGCGGCCCTCCCCGCCGCGGGGAGGGCCGCTCGCGAGGTGTACGCCAAGGAGGCAAAGCGAGAGCGTCTGCTGTGTCCGAGGACCCCGGTCCCCGCGCCCACGCTGGGAGGCGGGGGCGGGAGACCGCGGGTTCAGGGCCGGAGGCCGCACCCCTGCCTTCCGCACACCCCGGCAGGCGGGGCGGAAGAGAGGCGAGGAGCCCGCGGACAGAACGAGAAGAGCGGTCCCGTCCCCCAGGAACGTCCGTCCCTCGTCTGGCACGGCTTAGGCCCAGCCCGGCGGAGCGTGGCACCACCACATCAATCGGTTGACCCACCCAGCCTAAAGCCACGGCGGGAGAGGCCCGCAGGGGAGGCACGGCGAGGACCCGTCACACTGAGGCCCGCTTCCGCCTCACCGGCGCCCCTTCCTCTCGGGCAAGAGCAGCCAACCACCCCAGGACGAGAACGCCTGACACGGGGCACAGAGCCTGTGGGGTGGGGTCGTGCCGGCCACTCACCACCGGGTGCCTGCAGCGGGGGCAGCACACAGGGTCGAGCACCCAACGCCACCTGGCCCCGCCACCCTCGGGCTCAGCCAGCGGCCGGAGGCAGCACCGCAGGTCGGGGCAGCCGGACGCGCACGCAAGAGCTGGCACGCAGGCCCAAGCAGGCAGCTCAAGTGGCAAGGACCGAGCCGGTCATCAGACAGCCGCCCCCAGCCCGGAGTCCTGCCCGCGTCCGGAGCCCCAGCGTCTATCGGCGACAGACGCAGAAGAACACCGTGTCAGCACCTATCTGGTGGCAAAAAGGCCCCATTTCCGGCGAAAGAAATCATCGCTCCTGACAGCGGGGCCCACCCACGAGGTTCACGGGGGCCCCCGGAACCTCGGTCCGGCCACCTGCCCCCAACACTTCCCCATCCACACTTGCCCCGGAGCGCCCGAGGCCACCTGGTCGACCCGGGGATGGAGGGGTGGCAGAGTGGGCCGGGGACACGGGGGAGAGGGAGCGGGCTGGGGACGCCCTCCCCAGTCCCCCCACGCGGGCAGGGACCGGTCCATCCGAGTCTCCGGGCCAGGACTTGGTTCCAAGAAAGAAACACAGCACCCCTCCGAGCCGCCTCCGATGAGCGGGCCCCATGAGGGACCACGCCCGGGCCCGGGAGCCCCTCCCCGGGCCACCCAGTAGGGCTCGCGCCAGTCCCCACCTCCCGGCCCGGACTCGGGGTGGAGGGCGGAGGGGGGAGACAAAGTCGCGTCCGACGACCGGGACCCACGCGGGCACGCTGACAGGCCGGGTGCACCCTCGCCGGCCACCTGCGCGAGCAGGGGCCGGTCCGTCCACGTCTCCGGACCCATCGGGACTTGAACCCATTTCTCCAGGGAGACGCCCGGAGCCCACGGGGCAACGCACCCAGGCCCGGGCCAGCCTCTCCGGGTCACCGCTGGCGGCCCAGGCCGGTCCTCACCTCTGGAGTCCGGCTCGGAAAACCATCGGTCCGAAAGAATCTGACGACTGGGACGCACGCGCGTCCACCACCGAGCCCGTGGCGGCCTCCACCGGCCTCAACGCTCGGCCCGAGCCGGTCCCCACCTCCGGAGCGGGACGCGGGGGCACCGGGAAGGGAGGTGGGGGGGGTCGGGGAACGAACGCTCCCAAGGGCGGCCCAGGAGAAGGCCGGGCCACCAAGTCCCGGGCGCTCCGGGCGCGGCAGACCCTCTCCTCTCCCACCGCGGCGGCACGACCCGACATGGGTTCCCGCAGCCGGAGGGGCACGGGCGCATGCTGGTCGACCCGGCCAGGCGGCCCCTCCGCCCCGGCTCGGGAGCGCGGCGGCAGTCACAGCCCCATAGATCTGCAGGCCCAATCTCAGGCGACAGCAGGAGGTGCCTACGCCTCGGCGCCACCGGGGCTGCCAGCACCAGTGTGGCTCGCCTCCCGGAAATCTGCTTCGGGCCCGGCGGCTGAGTCACAGCCCTCGACAAGGTCGCCGGAGCTCCGGAGGGAAGGGACAATATAAAAGCGGCCGCCAGGTGGCGCCCGACAACCGGCTCGAACGTCCCCGGGCCGGATCCCGGTCGCCAGCCGGCCACCGAGGACGCTGGAGCGCCGGGCCGCCCAAACGCCCGAGCTCCTCCCGGAGCGGGGCGGGCGTCCCGCGCGGCCCCGAGGGGTCCGCCTCGGAGCTAGCTCCCTGCCCGACACGACACGACACGACACGGCGCGTCCCGATCCCCGGCAGCACACGGGGGCGGGGGTAGCTGGCAAGATGCCGCCGGGAGGCTGCCTGGAAGGGGACGCGATTCCAGGCCATGGGGGGGGCGCGGGGAATTCCACGGAGACGCCCACAGTGCCACAAGCGAGATCCCCAGCTCCCCGGAGGGTGAGAGGGAGGGAGGGAGGGAGGGAGGGAAGGCGGGGACCAGCGAAACGAAACCAGGCAAGCGCTCCAAGAACGACGCAGGAATTCATCCCTTCTGGCACGGAGAAGGGCTTTGGAAAGCTGACACGCAGAGCCCGGAAGCTAGAAACGAAAGTAAACATACACTCTGGCCCCACACAAATGGAAACAAACATCTATTTCCGCACAGACCGCGACAAAGTCCAAAGAGAACACATGGGTGTGTGGGTGGGGAACACGCCCTTGAGGTCAGAACGTGGATTTCAAAACGGACTGACCACAGTCACCGGCCGGCGGGGGCAGGGGCGGGGGCGGGGGGGCGGGGAGCAGCGTGTCAACAGCCATCCACTAAAGAAACCGCGTTCCAGGACATCTACACAATGCAACGTGGTGAGTGTGCGTGCGTGCGTGCGTGTGAGAGAGAGATTTACAGCAAAGGTTCACAGTGACCTGTCGTCCCACCAAAATCAAACCAAGCCAAACTACCAAAAAGTCAAAGTCAAGCTCTGGGACTGCTGTGGCCCTTCAAGGAGTACGTAAAGGCACACACATATGTACGTGTATGCACACGTGTACACGTACAGACACACACACGTGTACACGTACACACACACACGCATCTGAAAACCTCAAGCATGTCCCATAAGAGGTTCCTGTCCAAAACAGAGCAAGGCCTCATGCAACGCAGCCCCCCAGAACAAGCAACCTGATGGGGAAAGTGGGCAGGAGGCCTGAACAGAGCAGACCAAGACCAGGCATTTTCATCCACAAGGAAACAAAGCCAGAAAAAACCAACAGAAAACAACGCCCACAAAGGAAACAAAGCAACAAGGACGACGACCCCCACCACTCCAACAGCAACCGCAACACAGTTTTCCACTGTCAACAAAGCAACCAACAGTACCTTTCTTGGGGGGTGGGGGCGGGGACAAAACCAAAAGCCAAAGGAAACCTTTCCCTGAAATACAAGAAACAACTGGGGCTGCCTAGCTGGCGCACTGCTTAAGAATCCGCCCGCCACTGCAGGGGACACGGGTTCGATCCCTGCTCCAGGAAGGTCCCACATGCCGCAGAGCAACGAAGCCCGTGAGCCACAACGACTGAGCCCATGTGCCGCAACTCCTGAAGCCCCCGTGCCTGGAGCCCGTGCTCCGCACCAAGAGAAGCCACTGGCAATGAGGAGCCTGCGCACCACAACGAAGGGGAGCCCCCACTCACCGCAACGGAAAGAAAGCCCGCGCACAGCAAAAAAAGACCCAATGCAGCCCATCAAATACAGAACAATTTTTTTTTTTAAATGGAGGGTATGATAAAAAGCGCTGGCATTTCTCTGCACAAGCATACACAGCCAGGCCCAGGATCTGGAATCGCGACAGCAAGTTCCAAACGGCAGAGGAAAGTGGCTCCTGACGGGACACCTATTTTTCACGCTGAGAGAGACCACCACCATGTCATGCTGGAGGACTCAGAGATATCACCTGGTGCCTGACAGAATGGCTCCCCGACAACAGATGACACTACGGAAAACAGCACAGAAGACCCTGAAAGCACTGCACCAACAACTACCACGTGACCCAGCAACTCCACTACGTGCCCACCGAGGGGGTGAGGGTGACACATACATGCACGTGTATGTGTATCCACACCTATCCCTATGTAGCCATAGTTAGGGACATACCGATAGCGCTCTCTGTGTGCATACGTCTCTACCTAGTCACACACAGGCGTGTGCACGTTTATGACTCAACCCTACAAGGGAATGAGGTCTTGCCATCCGCGGAAACATGGAGAGACCCAGAGGGCATTGCGCTACACAAGATACCTCAGGTCGCAAGACTATCATGTCTGTGAAGAACGTGCACAGCAATACACACACATGAACACAAAGAAGGAACCGCAAACAGGTTCATCGACACCTAAAAGGAACAAATGGGGGGTGGCCAGAGGAGGGAGGGAGGGGGGAAGAGGGAGACGAGTGCAATAGGTGAGGGAGAGGAAGCGGTGCCCACTTCTAGTTATGAAATAAACAACTCACTCGCAGGATGTCATGTACAGCAGGCGGAATAGAGTCCATCCTACTGTCATGACATCGAATGGTGACAGACAGTAACGAGACTTATCACGGAGATCCCTGGGTCATGTGTAAACATAGCCACTCGCTAGGGTATACACCTGAAAACCAATATACTCTTGTCAGTCTGTTAGACTTCAATTTTAAAAGGGCGGGGGGAGGAGGGAGGGAGGGGGGAGGGGGGCAGAGAAAGGAGGAAGAGGAAGAGGAGGGTGGTGGGGGAGGAGGAGGAGGGGGAGGAGGAGGAGGAGGAGGAGGAGGAGGAGGAGGAAAAAGATGGCTTGCCTTGAAGAAATCAACAAAAGGAAAGAGCGAGAGAGACAGAGGCAGAGAGAGACGCGAGATCAAGAGTGGACACTCAGGTGACTGCAAGAGTTAAGGGAGATTAAGACAAGAAACAAACTCCCAACAGTAGTTTGGTAAATCCAAAATCAAGATTTGGATATCATGCTGGCATCAAGCACCAACCCTTCTAAATGGACACAAAGACACACAGGCCTCCCTCACTTGGGGCGGGGGGGTCGTCAGGACCAGGAAATGACCATGCAAGCGGAAGCTGGAAAAGGCAACCTTGTTCATCCACGGCGGAAACATACCATGGTCCCACAGCATTCAAAACATTGTATCAAAACATGTACAAACGGCTCTTCCTCACTCCCAATGAAAACTGCAGAGAACGTCCAAAACAGCCAACGTATGATTTGCTTAGTAGATTGTCATGGAGAGCCTCGACCAGAAAGCATCGCTTTCGGTTTGTAACATCATAGGAACAGCAGTCTCAACAGCGCTTGCCTTCTTGGCGCAGTATCATTTCTACGCCTGGATACACAGTCCTACTTTGGGGTGGGGGGGGTGGGGGTGAGGGAGCCCTGCCAGCAGTTCCTATTTTTCAAAGCAGACCTCTTCCCCCTCCCCCAACCACCACCACCATTTTTCTTATTTTTTTTCTCTTTCCTCTGGTCTCAGGTTCTGCCCAATCCAGTCCACTGGCCTCCATCCCAGGCCACTGTGGGCTGTGTGCACAGATTTGCAAGATGAAGACAGTTCTCCCCAGAGAACCGGGCAGCCACCCGGCTGAGATCTAAAAACCGATCTGCTCATGCAATTCCACTTTTTCTTTTTCTCTTTTAAATGGGCTTCTTTCTGTCAAGGAGAAGATTTCCAAATCAAAAGGAGACTGAAAGATTTCTAGGTTCCACAGCTTCAGGATTCCATGGATCGGGGGTGTCAAAAAGTCTGTGCAGGGCCTTCAGTAAAGGCCGTCTTTCTCAGCGCACACAAGTCAACCTGAGACCAAGGCAACCTGAGGGCAAAACCCCTCGCTTGATTTCATTTCTCCCATTAGGCCCCGAACATCAGAGCGCGTGTGACAGAGAGAGAGAGAGAGAGAGAGAGAGAGAGAAACCCCACAAAAGAGAAACAAACGAAAACCCCAGCAAAGGTTCCATACATTGTTCGCCAGGATTGGAAGTGATGAGGTCGTTGCGGGGGAGGGGGAGAATATGCGGAGGGCACTTGGAAACCTCGCGGTTGCAGCCAGCAGGTGCTGACAGATACGTTTTTGAAAGCGGCTGGCGGCGCCCTTGAGCTTCCTACGGTTCTGACCATACCCGTTCTCAGGGAGGTGGCTGTGGAGCCCAGGATAGGCCACGCCAAAATGCACCTCCGTGGCACAGTGATCATTTGGCGTGACGGTGACCTCAAGAAGGCGGCCAACACAAGAGGGACCCTCGGGCTCTCCTTTGTGTCTCCCTGAAAGCGAGACATCCATCTCTCTCTCGGGTGAAAGGCGCACTCCCTGCATCCGCACCTGGAGTTAGGAGGACGCTCCGATCCCCAAAGTAGGGAATTCATTCGGGCCGAGAAGCCTAGGGAGACAAACACTGTGACTTCTTTCAGGGACCCCCACAAGCCCAAACTCTGTTTAGATTCTTCCTTCCCTCAGGGCGCACCCGAAAGCTAAGTCTCTCGGTCTGATCCCTGTCTCACACATGTACTGTCCCTTGGTCTACACAGTCGAAAAGCTGCCCGCCTCAGCCACTTCTCAGGGCTAGAAGGTAAAACAACAACAACAACAACAACAACAACAACAACAACAAACGAACACGTGTTCCCGCTCCCGCTTCCTCTATCCGCCTGCCTTGAGTCCATGTTAGGATGAGTCCAGCCACGAGGACTCAAGAGGGGCAGAGGGGGAGATTTCCCCCTCCCCCAAACAGGAAGGCATCTGGAACTCTCTTCCCAGTGGCCACCCGGCTCAACTCTGGGTGCCTGAACCCTAGTTTGCCTCCTTTCGATTTTTAAATGCTCTTCCCTGGGTTAGAATCACAAGGAGAGATGCTCACGCGTGTATGTCTTCCAAGTTTTACGTGACATGGGGCAGCCCTCCTAAGAAAGCAAAGAAAGACTCAGAGAAGTGGCAACACCTACAATCTCTTCGGTTCTGCTGAGGAGAGGGAGGAAATCTGGGAAAGTAACTATACTATGGCCCGGGCTGGCGGGCGCCGGGGGTGGGGGTGGGGGGGGCGGGGGAGAGTTAAGGGAGCTAAAGGAGGATGAGATTTCTTAGAAACTCATTCTTAGGCACAGACACATTGGAGGGATGCGGGACCCCACCTCTTCTTTTCCCTTGTGTTGGGAAGATCATTTGGCTCCTGCCAGCTGGGGTTTCATTCCCCCACGAATCATCAGGCGAGTGCTCTGGAGAAAAGAGCGAGAGCACAGGTCAGGAGAAGATGGAGAAGATGGCTGCCGGATGCCCGGGGCCACACGGATGTCTTCGGGGGCACAGGCACGTCCACGATCTGTGCACCATGTCTACGGCAGATTGGGTGTGTAGGTCATTTTGAACAGGCTCCCATCCACCTGCCCTCATTGGGGTCCTGTCTCCAGCTCACCTGAGCGGTGCCGTCACGGCTAGGCGAAGACAGGGCTCCTCCAGGGGCGGGCCCGTGCCAGAGAAAGGGAGACGGCAGTGAAGTCATCGAGCTTCGGGTACTTCTACCAGAGTGACTCTCCTTCATCAAGTCCCCGGCAGGTGGAGGGACACGTCTTTCTGACACAGTGGGGCCAGGGGAGGCTTAGAAAAAGGCTTCTGACAACCGCACCATCAAGTATGAGCTCTCCGTTTCCTTGACGGAAGAGTCCCCCACTTTCCCAAGTGGTAGAGCTAGGAACGGGCCCCTCGGGTCCCATCTTACACGTGAGAATGACATGCTGACTTTACTCCTCTTCAAGGCGGAGTTTGTAAAAGGTCAGCCCTGGAGGAAGGACCCAGCTTGTCAGTCCTCTCATGCTATCATCCAAGCCAAGGAGAGCCGTGCCAGAGCTCCACGGAAGGAATACGGCGATCGGCTGCCTTTGGAGAAGATGGCTCTGTGAGCAGCAGCATGGAAACCAACCGAGAAGCAGGGGCCACTCTAGAGGCCAGCAGGGTCCTTAGGGGCCCAGCCAGGCCAGGCCAGGCCAGGATGGAGAGAGGGGATGGAGCCGGACCTTTGAGGCCCTAGCCTCCACAGCACCTGGGATTCTGCTGGGATTCTTGAGAAACTCGCTCCACATTCTAGAAGGGCCTGCGTGTAACAAAGATACGAAGCCATACTTTCCTTAAAGAGCACCTGCCCTCAGGAAGTGGCACTCAGCATGCTCGCTGGTGATGGGCCAGACACACCCATAGACACTCAGGTTCCAGGGAAAAGCTTTGCTCAGCTCTTTCTCCCCTTCCGTCCTCAAAACACAAAGCCATCGCTTCCGGATACCAGGGAAGCTCTCAGGTAGGTTGTGCTGGGGCGGGCGCCAACTAGAACTGTGAAGAGGGGAGATCGGAGCCGCAGAAGCTCTGGGGCCCCGAGGAAAGATGCCGCCGATCCACGTCTCGCACCTTCCTCTCAGCGGGAGGGCCAGGGACTCTCCCTCCGCACAGGATCCTGGCCACACACGAGGGAGGGCCCACACCCACTTTCCTGCTCCTCTTTGCTTGGGGTGGGTTCAGAGACACTGGACTCGGCTCATCCCTCTCCACAGCGGCTCGTCCCTCTCCACAGCCGTGCACGGCAGGCAGCAGAGCAGAAGAACAAGAGCTGGCATCGTCCACCATTCCCAGAGCTGCTCCATTCCCGTCAATGCGCATCCGGATGGGGCGCACAGACAGGGCGCTCGTCCTGAGGTCACCGTGTCGCTCCAGGTGCGGATTCCCGAGATGGTGACATCTCGGTCGAGGAGACCGTCCCCTGTGAGACCACAGGCTTGGCAGTATTGGCGAGAGCATGCTTCGTGGGCCATCTGCAATTCCATGTCACCGGAAACATACCGTGTCAAACTTGTGCTCGGCCTCCAAGTCAAAGGGCTGCCTGAGGACTTTGACCGACAATTCCAGTTGCTCCTGGCCTAAGAGACACAACTTCTCCCAAGGAAACAAACCGTAACACAATGGAAAGTCTGACCTACCTCAAGACGCGTGTTTGACGTGGCACGGCCATGTCCGGAGGCTCATGTGACTTCCATGCGGGGGCAGCCTGGGAACCGCCTTTCTGAGTCTCCCCCTCCCCGTGCGACCCCAGGGTAGGGCTGGTGCAAAGAGAACGCTGGATGGGATGTAGGCATTGGAAGTGAAGCCACAGCCAAGGCTCTCTGCAGGCTGTCGCCATCCCACATGGTGACAGGTGGGCACAGAGGTGCAGGGTGGAAGGCTGTCCATCCCCACACACACACACACACACACCCGCCGCCCTGCGTCTGGCTAGTGTTCCCAGCTGGTGCCCCCTGGACGACAGTGACCCAGGCCACTCCTGGCTGCCTGGCCGCAGATCCACCGAGGGACAGCTGTGCCTTCCCCCGAGTCTCTCCATGTCTCCCCTGTGGCCCCGCACATCGGTGGCTACCTTTCCCTGCGGGCGCTGACAGCTCCATCGGCACTGCCACCTCCGCCACTGCCACCGGGCACTCAGAGGACTGAGAGCCACAGCCTTCCCTCCCCTCCCCTCCCCTCCCCTCCCCTCCTCCGCAGCCAAGCCCAGCCCTGCCCTGCCCAGCTGCTCCCAGGCCTCTGGAAGGTCCAGTTCCTAGAACGAGGTCTTCATTCCTGTGACTCCCACGGTGTCTCTGTTTCCATGACACAGACCGGCTATGTTGTCCCGACAGTAGGACACACACAGAAACCCTGTGTGAAAATCATGAGGCTGACAGCATCATTAGTCATCTGAGACAGAAAATCAATAAAGATATCGTATTAAATACACATAATTATAGGTAGGGGTGTGTGTTTGTGTGTGTGTGTGTGTGTGTGTGTCTGTCTGTCTGTCTGTTTGTCTGTCTGTCTGTATCTCACTGCAGCATTCACACAAGCATTGCCAGCCAAGCAGAACCTCAGGTCTCTGTGATAATTGTCCCTGGGGATGTTCTGCCGACTGTCACGCAGAGACCGTCGTTGTACGGAGACACAGGTAAAGACGTGTGTTTGTCAAGACAGGAGAACACAGAAAACACATCCTGTTTCACAGGGATGAACTAGTGTCATGATGCCAACCTGGGGACATGGGCTCCCGTTCACGCTCCTGGCCAGGCCCTGCAAGCATTAGGGGACCATCGCTTCTGTCCTTGTATGGGCCGCTCACTGCACCGAGTTCTTAGTCACCTCACGTAGCCCTCACCGCAAATCCACACCTTGAACGTGGTCCTCCTTCCTCATCGCCACCGCCACCACGTTCCTCCTGGTCTCTTTAAACACGCACGCGTCCCTGGTGGGTGGGGTAAGGAGCCAGCTCCCCCCACCCCACCCCACTCCGGTGCCTGCCTGCCTGCCTGCCTGCCTGCCTGCCTGCGTGCATGCGTGCGTGGAGTAGAAGCAGGGAATGTTCTGTCGTTCCCCCTTCCCAACCCGCGAACGAAGGAAACCTTCGTGTATCTTTCTATACTTTATGTGCTGTCGCCTACATGTGTTCCCCCATTTTTCTTTATCCACAAGAGCTCCCTGCAGTCCCCACTCTCTGTATGAACGGCATTCACACACATCCAAAGTGAATTTATTTCAGCTTCTATCGGGTGGCATATCCAGATAGATCCTTTAGGTCAGGAAGCACAGAAACACAGCCAAGTCGAGTGAGTGCTGAACCAGAGTCATTTAGGAATCCTATGAGGTGACCAGTGTGGAAGGAGCATGTGTTCCAAGGCACTTCTTTTGATGTCTTAGGTTTACCTAGCCAGCAATGCAGATCCCATGAAAGTGGCCAGAGATCTTTTCTCCATAGGCTCTCCTGTTACGGAATGCAAGTGTGTTCCCGCGCCCACGGACGACACACAGTGAGGCCAAACAAGGGGACACGTCAGAGTTTGGGGCAGGGGAAGGTTTCTAGCATGGCCGAGCAAGGGGAGGGTGGGAATCTTTCTTTTCCAGAAAAGTTAGAACTTCTCTCAAGTTGCATGGGCCCAGAAAATGCTTTCTCCTCTTCGATCGTCAGTCAAGGAAAGGTAGCACCTGGTTTTTCACGAGGAGATTTTCTTCCTAATTCCAGTTATCTTATAAAATAAAGAAGAAAAATTCTGTTAATGTTTCACATAAGCGTCCAGGACTATTTCACTTCCATGATTTGAAGAAATGTTATTTTCTCTCTGACTGACACTGTCCTTGAAGGACCAAGCTAAACTTCTAAGGAGCCAAATTCCAAATCATTTTGAGACTAGGAAATACAAAGTGTAGTGTCATAGATTGATTGATCGATCCATTGATTTCATCAGACAGCAGTCGTCACTTCTAAGATTATTTGAACACCACTAACTCTTGTGTAACAAAGTTGAGATGTCTGCGCTCGAGCATGCACACGCGCGCACGCGTGTGTGTGTGTGTGTGACTCATAAGGGGATGTTTTCCATAGCTGTGCACTATGGCACTGCAGGATCTCTGGCTGCTGAGTACTCAGAGGTGCAAGCCCCGATACAGAGCTTGGACTGTGAAGTTATGCATGGGTTCTCAATGGTGTGTGTGGGGTCGGCCCCCCTAATCCCCCATGTTGGTTGTTCAATGGTCAACTCTAATATATAGATCAGAGAGGATATCATCCATGTGCTTCATATGAATAACTTTCCCAAATAATCTTTATCTTTTTCAAAGGAAGACATCCTGTAATCCATTTCATAAGATGCTATTGGGAACCTACTCCCCCAGCATGTGAATTATCCCTACAGAGCGCAAGATCCCTGAGAAGGAGGAGCCCTGCACGCTGAGACACCAGGAAAGTAGGCTTTTAGATGATATTGTCTGCTTCTCATGGGATGACGGTGTCTACTGATCCTATTCAAGTGTGTAAAATGAGAGCCCCCTGGCAAGGATCAGCAGAAGGTCTTTTCTGCTGGGCCCTGGGCTCTTCCTTAAAGTGGGGAGGCCAAGAGCCTCAAGAAGGAAGAAAGGAAGGAAGGAAGGTGGGAGGGAGGGAGGGAGGGAGGGAGGGGAGGGTTTGCCCAGTGCCATCAGGCCCGTGTGTCACCCTAAAGAGAAGGGCAGCCATTGCCACTGCTGGAATCATGTCCCCATTTCCTGGGCAGGACATTCAAGAAGGCCTCCTCCTGTGTGTTTCGTGCATCACCTCGACGGTGCCCCCAGGAATAGTCACCGGAGGAAACTGTGCAGCTGAGCCAACCTGCCTGGGAACACGGCCTCCTTCCTTTAAGAAGTGGAAAACTCGCCCAGTGCTCTCTCTCTTGTTGTTTTTCCGGTCCTTATCCTTGTCCTTGTCGTCGGCGTCATCGTCGTTACTGTTGTTAACAAGTGAAAGATAGTGAGTCAGAAAGAGAAAAACAAATATTGTATATTCACACATATATGTGGACTGCAGAAAAATGGTACACATCAACTGGTGTGCAAGGCAGAAATAGAGACACAGATGTAGAGCACAAACATATGGACACCAAGTGGGGAAAGTGGGGAGGGTTGGGGGGGAATGAATTGGAAGATTGGGGTACCAAATTGTACACTCTAAATATATACAGTTTATTGTAAAACATAAAAAGAAAATAAGTTAAAAAAAGAAAAAGTGAATGATGCCTCCGTCTAGAGGAATACTTGGCAGTTATTATGTTCAGGACCATTTCTTTTTCGGCCATTGATGGAAAACTCCTTGGATCCTGTTAGCATTTATGGATTCAAGGAGTGCAGTTCTTCATAGGTTCTGTCACGTCGTTAGGAGGGGAATCCTCATCAAGTTGCTTCAACGAGGACTACGTGTCCTTCAGATGCGGAGATGGAAACGAATGGTGCGCTGCGGGGCGGTGGGGGGGCGGGGGCGCGATGATAGGCACCCAGGACTCCTTCCCCCAGGCCTCCTTTTGTTCCCTCACTGCTTCCTGGAGAAGGGACACCACACCCCACCCCCACACACACACCCTCTAGGTGTGCTATTTGCTGTCCATAATTTCACGTGCCCTTTGGGCATGGCTGATAGAGACGGACATGAAGCAGCAGGACGGCAAGCTGGCACCTGGGCCTAGGGAAGTTTCACAAGTGAAATATCAGAACTGGAGCTGGGACAGACATGCCTCCCCTTCCCGGGGCCGGGGATGGGGGGGTGGGGTGCAGAAGCTGGGCTGGGGGAGCTGGAGACGAGGGGCACAGAGAGAGGCGGGGAAGGGAGGCCCCTCGTGGGCCTGGGAGAGACGGGGATCGGGGGGCGGGGCGGTGGGGGGCAGGGGGCCACTGCTGACCAGCCTCGGTTCGGGTTCCCTGTCCCCCATCCTGCTGAGAACTTGCCTTTGCTTCCTGCCCTCAGGTGTGCGAGAGGAGCATGTTTCTTTTCAATAAAGACCAATACATTATGTCACACTGTGTTTGGTTTTGCTTGTTCATGTTCCAGACGAGGCCAAAGAACTCTCCCAGGGGAGGTGTGGGTACAAAGGATCTGACAGGATGGGAGGGTGCGGGTCCGTGCATGGGCCAAGAAATCCAGAAAATCTGTCGTAGCTGAGACTCAGGCCTTTTTCAGAAATAGGCCAAGAGAGTTCAGCTTTGACCATTCCCTGCCAAGTAGTCATCACAGGTGCTTCCTGGAAGGGATTGAGTTGCAGAAACCAGCGTGGCCCGCAGCCCTCAGGTCTCAGCCCGGCAGGCAGGCAGGCAGGCAGGCAGCGGCTACTGTCTGTTGGTCCCGCCCCACCCCGCCCCCGCCCCCGCCTGCTTCTCCACCGCTCGCTCCTTCCCAAGTCGCCAGGGGCCGATTATAAACCAGTGGAGGGGGGGGAGCGTGTGGGGGGTGGTGTCAGTGAAGAAGATTTGTAGATGTTAGGGTGGAAGCAACTTTAGCAGTTTGAAATGGCTGTGATGATGGGTGTTTGGTTCGACTTTCAGAGTGGCTCTCACAGAAACAGGCACCAGGATGGTTTCCATAGGAGCTGTGGTGGCCATGTCTCTAAAGTTTTCACCAAGTCCTCCAGCTTCGGTCTGTAGGGCTTCAGGCAAAGGGCCGTTTTCGTTGTCAGTGATGCCAAGTCAAAAGGGTGGGCTGGGCGAAAGTGGGAAACATTCATGGAGAGAGTTGTAGCCCGATATTGGGGGCAACTTGAAAGACTTCAGGATCCAGTCCGGTTTTCAGGTTAAAAGCAGCACCCTAAGGAAAATGAATAGCACCAGAATCTCATATCCACAAGTGTGTATTCCCGTTTTATGGAAACGTAACGTGGGCCTCTAAGGAACGCATGCAAGTGACTCTCTTGCCAAAGAAATAAGGAGCCTCACGGAGAGTTTCTGAATTCTGGACGGAGCAGGTAGGGAGAAAAAGAGAAGTGATTCCATTTTGCTGACAAGGGTACAAGTCACCAAATGGATGTCCAACTTTTAAAATAATTGGGTTTTGTTTGTTTTCATTTTCCCTTGTAGCTGGCAAAGAAAAGATTTCACAATCCGTCCTGTTCTCTCTCTCTCTCTCTCTCTCACTCAGGTTAGGAGATTCTTTTCTGTTTGAAATAATTGAAGCATTTATAATGTCGTGCAGTTTCAGGTGTACAGCACAGTGATTTAGATAGAAAGATAGGTAGATAGATAGATGATAGATAGATAGATAGATAGATAGATAGATAGATATAGATAGATTCTGTTTCAGATTTTTTTCTCTTATAGGTTATTACAAAGTATTGAGTATAGTTTCCTGTGCCAAGTCGTAAGAGCTTGTTGATTATCCACTTTATGTATAGGAATGTGTATATGTTCATCCCAAGCTCCTAAGGTATCCGCACCCTGCCCCCCCACCCCGGCTTCCCCAATCAGTCCTATTGTAGACAAGTAGTCATACACACACTATCATCCTAGCCCTCAGTTCATTCAGCCCCACGTAGGTCACTCTTTCTTCTCGGAGTCCAGTTTTCCCATCGGCTGTGTCAATCTTGCCTGATGATTGAGTGTGACTGGAAAAGTGATGGTCCCAAGAAGTTTGCAAGAGCTTTTGTGAAGGCTCATAGGACTTGCCCAGCGAAGTGGGTGCCTTGATCACTGCAGGCTGTGGAAGGTATACCCAAAGTGGCAAACACAATTTTTTTTTAACCGTCTCTATGCCATGGTGAGGACAGAAGGCTTGCAGCAAGGGGAGGCTTCAACCCACATGGAAACCATACTCACCGTCACAGGAACGTTTGGAGGACCCATACTACGTGGCAGTGGAGTGAAGTCCAGTGGCCGGGGTTCAGGGGTTCCTGAGAGAGGAGGTCTGACGCCTCTGGGGACAAAGAGAATTGTTTTCTCCCAGGGTTACAAGCATGACAGGTCAGCCATTGCAGGTAACCTGTAGAAATCTTCCCACCAGCATCTATTTACAATTGGAGCCATTCTAAATGCACCAAGGTGGGTGGCGGAATGTGGGGGGAGGCGGGGAGAAGGGGGGGAGGTTCCCCGGGAAGCCTGAGACATGGAGACCCAGTGGCCGGCCGGGCTGCTGTCCCTCTCTGGGGTCTGCTGTCCCTCTCTGGGGTCTGCTGTAGCCCTGACCCTCTGTTGAATGGACAGAATGGGCGTGTCATGCCCCACTCATCACCTCCCCTTCGGGCCCACAGAGGCGCTTCCGTGAGCTGCCTACACCCCCCTCCAGTCGGCTGGAGGGGAGGGAGTCTGCGGTATGGGTAAGCACACGGCCCACGGGAGCGTTCGCGGCCAGGGCCGGGGCACGACCTCGGTAGGCTTGCTGCCCTCGGGCTCGCCCCTCGGGCCCTCGAGGGGGAGCACGCCCAAGATGCGTGACACAGCCCCCTCTCTCACAGGCCCCGGCCCCCACGATCGCTCCCACGCCCGCGCGCAGCCCCCCACGTAGCGGGGGCCACACGGGGCGTGCGCTTGGCCAAGCTCAGCCCCCCCGCGGCACGCCGCTGAGGACCAGCACAACGAGGCGGCCCCTGACCCCACCGCCGGGGGGAGAACAGGCGGGCGCACCTCCCTTACCGTCTCGACTCCCCCCAAGAGAGAGCCGCTCACGGCACATGCCACGGTGGCAGAGACCCGAGGGACACGCTGGGAAAGGGGAACAACACCACCGCTCGGCCTCGGGCACCTGAGGGACGACCTGGAGCGCTCCAGGAGCACCACGGAGGGCCAGGCGAGGCACACTCGCACACCGATGGGGGGCGCGCAGCGTGGCGGCGGGGCGGCCCTCCCCGCCGCGGGGAGGGCCGCTCGCGAGGTGTACGCCAAGGAGGCAAAGCGAGAGCGTCTGCTGTGTCCGAGGACCCCGGTCCCCGCGCCCACGCTGGGAGGCGGGGGGCGGGAGACCGCGGGTTCAGGGCCGGAGGCCGCACCCCTGCCTTCCGCACACCCCGGCAGGCGGGGCGGAAGAGAGGCGAGGAGCCCGCGGACAGAACGAGAAGAGCGGTCCCGTCCCCCAGGAACGTCCGTCCCTCGTCTGGCACGGCTTAGGCCCAGCCCGGCGGAGCGTGGCACCACCACATCAATCGGTTGACCCACCCAGCCTAAAGCCACGGCGGGAGAGGCCCGCAGGGGAGGCACGGCGAGGACCCGTCACACTGAGGCCCGCTTCCGCCTCACCGGCGCCCCTTCCTCTCGGGCAAGAGCAGCCAACCACCCCAGGACGAGAACGCCTGACACGGGGGCACAGAGCCTGTGGGGTGGGGTCGTGCCGGCCACTCACCACCGGGTGCCTGCAGCGGGGGCAGCACACAGGGTCGAGCACCCAACGCCACCTGGCCCCGCCACCCTCGGGCTCAGCCAGCGGCCGGAGGCGGCACCGCAGGTCGGGGCAGCCGGACGCGCACGCAAGAGCCGGCACGCAGGCCCAAGCAGGCAGCTCAAGTGGCAAGGACCGAGCCGGTCATCAGACAGCCGCCCCCAGCCCGGAGTCCTGACGTCCGGAGCCCCAGCGTCTATCGGCGACAGACGCAGAAGAACACCGTGTCAGCACCTATCTGGTGGCAAAAAGGCCCCATTTCCGGCGAAAGAAATCATCGCTCCTGACAGCGGGGCCCACCCACGAGGTTCACGGGGGCCCCCGGAACCTCGGTCCGGCCACCTGCCCCCAACACTTCCCCATCCACACTTGCCCCGGAGCGCCCGAGGCCACCTGGTCGACCCGGGGATGGAGGGGTGGCAGAGTGGGCCGGGGACACGGGGGAGAGGGAGCGGGCTGGGGACGCCCTCCCCGGTCCCCCCACGCGGGCAGGGACCGGTCCATCCGAGTCTCCGGGCCAGGACTTGGTTCCAAGAAAGAAACACAGCACCCCTCTGAGCCGCCTCCGATGAGCGGGCCCCATGAGGGACCACGCCCGGGCCCGGGAGCCCCTCCCCGGGCCACCCAGTAGGGCTCGCGCCAGTCCCCACCTCCCGGCCCGGACTCGGGGTGGAGGGCGGAGGGGGGAGACAAAGTCGCGTCCGACGACCGGGACCCACGCGGGCACGCTGACAGGCCGGGTGCACCCTCGCCGGCCACCTGCGCGAGCAGGGGCCGGTCCGTCCACGTCTCCGGACCCATCGGGACTTGAACCCATTTCTCCAGGGAGACGCCCGGAGCCCACGGGGCAACGCACCCAGGCCCGGGCCAGCCTCTCCGGGTCACCGCTGGCGGCCCAGGCCGGTCCTCACCTCTGGAGTCCGGCTCGGAAAACCATCGGTCCGAAAGAATCTGACGACTGGGACGCACGCGCGTCCACCACCGAGCCCGTGGCGGCCTCCACCGGCCTCAACGCTCGGCCCGAGCCGGTCCCCACCTCCGGAGCGGGACGCGGGGGCACCGGGAAGGGAGGTGGGGGGGGTCGGGGAACGAACGCTCCCAAGGGCGGCCCAGGAGAAGGCCGGGCCACCAAGTCCCGGGCGCTCCGGGCGCGGCAGACCCTCTCCTCTCCCACCGCGGCGGCACGACCCGACATGGGTTCCCGCAGCCGGAGGGGCACGGGCGCATGCTGGTCGACCCGGCCAGGCGGCCCCTCCGCCCCGGCTCGGGAGCGCGGCGGCAGTCACAGCCCCATAGATCTGCAGGCCCAATCTCAGGCGACAGCAGGAGGTGCCTACGCCTCGGCGCCACCGGGGCTGCCAGCACCAGCGTGGCTCGCCTCCCGGAAATCTGCTTCGGGCCCGGCGGCTGAGTCACAGCCCTCGACAAGGTCGCCGGAGCTCCGGAGGGAAGGGACAATATAAAAGCGGCCGCCAGGTGGCGCCCGACAACCGGCTCGAACGTCCCCGGGCCGGATCCCGGTCGCCAGCCGGCCACCGAGGACGCTGGAGCGCCGGGCCGCCCAAACGCCCGAGCTCCTCCCGGAGCGGGGCGGGCGTCCCGCGCGGCCCCGAGGGGTCCGCCTCGGAGCTAGCTCCCTGCCCGACACGACACGACACGACACGGCGCGTCCCGATCCCCGGCAGCACACGGGGGCGGGGGTAGCTGGCAAGATGCCGCCGGGAGGCTGCCTGGAAGGGGACGCGATTCCAGGCCATGGGGGGGGCGCGGGGAATTCCACGGAGACGCCCACAGTGCCACAAGCGAGATCCCCAGCTCCCCGGAGGGTGAGAGGGAGGGAGGGAGGGAGGGAGGGAAGGCGGGGACCAGCGAAACGAAACCAGGCAAGCGCTCCAAGAACGACGCAGGAATTCATCCCTTCTGGCACGGAGAAGGGCTTTGGAAAGCTGACACGCAGAGCCCGGAAGCTAGAAACGAAAGTAAACATACACTCTGGCCCCACACAAATGGAAACAAACATCTATTTCCGCACAGACCGCGACAAAGTCCAAAGAGAACACATGGGTGTGTGGGTGGGGAACACGCCCTTGAGGTCAGAACGTGGATTTCAAAACGGACTGACCACAGTCACCGGCCGGCGGGGGCAGGGGCGGGGGCGGGGGGGCGGGGAGCAGCGTGTCAACAGCCATCCACTAAAGAAACCGCGTTCCAGGACATCTACACAATGCAACGTGGTGAGTGTGCGTGCGTGCGTGCGTGTGAGAGAGAGATTTACAGCAAAGGTTCACAGTGACCTGTCGTCCCACCAAAATCAAACCAAGCCAAACTACCAAAAAGTCAAAGTCAAGCTCTGGGACTGCTGTGGCCCTTCAAGGAGTACGTAAAGGCACACACATATGTACGTGTATGCACACGTGTACACGTACAGACACACACACGTGTACACGTACACACACACACGCATCTGAAAACCTCAAGCATGTCCCATAAGAGGTTCCTGTCCAAAACAGAGCAAGGCCTCATGCAACGCAGCCCCCCAGAACAAGCAACCTGATGGGGAAAGTGGGCAGGAGGCCTGAACAGAGCAGACCAAGACCAGGCATTTTCATCCACAAGGAAACAAAGCCAGAAAAAACCAACAGAAAACAACGCCCACAAAGGAAACAAAGCAACAAGGACGACGACCCCCACCACTCCAACAGCAACCGCAACACAGTTTTCCACTGTCAACAAAGCAACCAACAGTACCTTTCTTGGGGGGTGGGGGCGGGGACAAAACCAAAAGCCAAAGGAAACCTTTCCCTGAAATACAAGAAACAACTGGGGCTGCCTAGCTGGCGCACTGCTTAAGAATCCGCCCGCCACTGCAGGGGACACGGGTTCGATCCCTGCTCCAGGAAGGTCCCACATGCCGCAGAGCAACGAAGCCCGTGAGCCACAACGACTGAGCCCATGTGCCGCAACTCCTGAAGCCCCCGTGCCTGGAGCCCGTGCTCCGCACCAAGAGAAGCCACTGGCAATGAGGAGCCTGCGCACCACAACGAAGGGGAGCCCCCACTCACCGCAACGGAAAGAAAGCCCGCGCACAGCAAAAAAAGACCCAATGCAGCCCATCAAATACAGAACAATTTTTTTTTTAAATGGAGGGTATGATAAAAAGCGCTGGCATTTCTCTGCACAAGCATACACAGCCAGGCCCAGGATCTGGAATCGCGACAGCAAGTTCCAAACGGCAGAGGAAAGTGGCTCCTGACGGGACACCTATTTTTCACGCTGAGAGAGACCACCACCATGTCATGCTGGAGGACTCAGAGATATCACCTGGTGCCTGACAGAATGGCTCCCCGACAACAGATGACACTACGGAAAACAGCACAGAAGACCCTGAAAGCACTGCACCAACAACTACCACGTGACCCAGCAACTCCACTACGTGCCCACCGAGGGGGTGAGGGTGACACATACATGCACGTGTATGTGTATCCACACCTATCCCTATGTAGCCATAGTTAGGGACATACCGATAGCGCTCTCTGTGTGCATACGTCTCTACCTAGTCACACACAGGCGTGTGCACGTTTATGACTCAACCCTACAAGGGAATGAGGTCTTGCCATCCGCGGAAACATGGAGAGACCCAGAGGGCATTGCGCTACACAAGATACCTCAGGTCGCAAGACTATCATGTCTGTGAAGAACGTGCACAGCAATACACACACATGAACACAAAGAAGGAACCGCAAACAGGTTCATCGACACCTAAAAGGAACAAATGGGGGGTGGCCAGAGGAGGGAGGGAGGGGGGAAGAGGGAGACGAGTGCAATAGGTGAGGGAGAGGAAGCGGTGCACACTTCTAGTTATGAAATAAACAACTCACTCGCAGGATGTCATGTACAGCAGGCGGAATAGAGTCCATCCTACTGTCATGACATCGAATGGTGACAGACAGTAACGAGACTTATCACGGAGATCCCTGGGTCATGTGTAAACATAGCCACTCGCTAGGGTATACACCTGAAAACCAATATACTCTTGTCAGTCTGTTAGACTTCAATTTTAAAAGGGCGGGGGGAGGAGGGAGGGAGGGGGGAGGGGGGCAGAGAAAGGAGGAAGAGGAAGAGGAGGGTGGTGGGGGAGGAGGAGGAGGGGGAGGAGGAGGAGGAGGAGGAGGAGGAGGAGGAGAAAAAGATGGCTTGCCTTGAAGAAATCAACAAAAGGAAAGAGCGAGAGAGACAGAGGCAGAGAGAGACGCGAGATCAAGAGTGGACACTCAGGTGACTGCAAGAGTTAAGGGAGATTAAGACAAGAAACAAACTCCCAACAGTAGTTTGGTAAATCCAAAATCAAGATTTGGATATCATGCTGGCATCAAGCACCAACCCTTCTAAATGGACACAAAGACACACAGGCCTCCCTCACTTGGGGCGGGGGGGTCGTCAGGACCAGGAAATGACCATGCAAGCGGAAGCTGGAAAAGGCAACCTTGTTCATCCACGGCGGAAACATACCATGGTCCCACAGCATTCAAAACATTGTATCAAAACATGTACAAACGGCTCTTCCTCACTCCCAATGAAAACTGCAGAGAACGTCCAAAACAGCCAACGTATGATTTGCTTAGTAGATTGTCATGGAGAGCCTCGACCAGAAAGCATCGCTTTCGGTTTGTAACATCATAGGAACAGCAGTCTCAACAGCGCTTGCCTTCTTGAGGCAGTATCATTTCTACGCCTGGATACACAGTCCTACTTTGGGGTGGGGGGGGTGGGGGTGAGGGAGCCCTGCCAGCAGTTCCTATTTTTCAAAGCAGACCTCTTCCCCCTCCCCCAACCACCACCACCATTTTTCTTATTTTTTTTCTCTTTCCTCTGGTCTCAGGTTCTGCCCAATCCAGTCCACTGGCCTCCATCCCAGGCCACTGTGGGCTGTGTGTACAGATTTGCAAGATGAAGACAGTTCTCCCCAGAGAACCGGGCAGCCGCCCGGCTGAGATCTAAAAACCGATCTGCTCATGCAATTCCACTTTTTCTTTTTCTCTTTTAAATGGGCTTCTTTCTGTCAAGGAGAAGATTTCCAAATCAAAAGGAGACTGAAAGATTTCTAGGTTCCACAGCTTCAGGATTCCATGGATCGGGGGTGTCAAAAAGTCTGTGCAGGGCCTTCAGTAAAGGCCGTCTTTCTCAGCGCACACAAGTCAACCTGAGACCAAGGCAACCTGAGGGCAAAACCCCTCGCTTGATTTCATTTCTCCCATTAGGCCCCGAACATCAGAGCGCGTGTGACAGAGAGAGAGAGAGAGAGAGAGAGAGAGAGAAACCCCACAAAAGAGAAACAAACGAAAACCCCAGCAAAGGTTCCATACATTGTTCGCCAGGATTGGAAGTGATGAGGTCGTTGCGGGGGAGGGGGAGAATATGCGGAGGGCACTTGGAAACCTCGCGGTTGCAGCCAGCAGGTGCTGACAGATACGTTTTTGAAAGCGGCTGGCGGCGCCCTTGAGCTTCCTACGGTTCTGACCATACCCGTTCTCAGGGAGGTGGCTGTGGAGCCCAGGATAGGCCACGCCAAAATGCACCTCCGTGGCACAGTGATCATTTGGCGTGACGGTGACCTCAAGAAGGCGGCCAACACAAGAGGGACCCTCGGGCTCTCCTTTGTGTCTCCCTGAAAGCGAGACATCCATCTCTCTCTCGGGTGAAAGGCGCACTCCCTGCATCCGCACCTGGAGTTAGGAGGACGCTCCGATCCCCAAAGTAGGGAATTCATTCGGGCCGAGAAGCCTAGGGAGACAAACACTGTGACTTCTTTCAGGGACCCCCACAAGCCCAAACTCTGTTTAGATTCTTCCTTCCCTCAGGGCGCACCCGAAAGCTAAGTCTCTCGGTCTGATCCCTGTCTCACACATGTACTGTCCCTTGGTCTACACAGTCGAAAAGCTGCCCGCCTCAGCCACTTCTCAGGGCTAGAAGGTAAAACAACAACAACAACAACAACAACAACAACAACAACAAACGAACACGTGTTCCCGCTCCCGCTTCCTCTATCCGCCTGCCTTGAGTCCATGTTAGGATGAGTCCAGCCACGAGGACTCAAGAGGGGCAGAGGGGGAGATTTCCCCCTCCCCCAAACAGGAAGGCATCTGGAACTCTCTTCCCAGTGGCCACCCGGCTCAACTCTGGGTGCCTGAACCCTAGTTTGCCTCCTTTCGATTTTTAAATGCTCTTCCCTGGGTTAGAATCACAAGGAGAGATGCTCACGCGTGTATGTCTTCCAAGTTTTACGTGACATGGGGCAGCCCTCCTAAGAAAGCAAAGAAAGACTCAGAGAAGTGGCAACACCTACAATCTCTTCGGTTCTGCTGAGGAGAGGGAGGAAATCTGGGAAAGTAACTATACTATGGCCCGGGCTGGCGGGCGCCGGGGGTGGGGGTGGGGGGGGCGGGGGAGAGTTAAGGGAGCTAAAGGAGGATGAGATTTCTTAGAAACTCATTCTTAGGCACAGACACATTGGAGGGATGCGGGACCCCACCTCTTCTTTTCCCTTGTGTTGGGAAGATCATTTGGCTCCTGCCAGCTGGGGTTTCATTCCCCCACGAATCATCAGGCGAGTGCTCTGGAGAAAAGAGCGAGAGCACAGGTCAGGAGAAGATGGAGAAGATGGCTGCCGGATGCCCGGGGCCACACGGATGTCTTCGGGGGCACAGGCACGTCCACGATCTGTGCACCATGTCTACGGCAGATTGGGTGTGTAGGTCATTTTGAACAGGCTCCCATCCACCTGCCCTCATTGGGGTCCTGTCTCCAGCTCACCTGAGCGGTGCCGTCACGGCTAGGCGAAGACAGGGCTCCTCCAGGGGCGGGCCCGTGCCAGAGAAAGGGAGACGGCAGTGAAGTCATCGAGCTTCGGGTACTTCTACCAGAGTGACTCTCCTTCATCAAGTCCCCGGCAGGTGGAGGGACACGTCTTTCTGACACAGTGGGGCCAGGGGAGGCTTAGAAAAAGGCTTCTGACAACCGCACCATCAAGTATGAGCTCTCCGTTTCCTTGACGGAAGAGTCCCCCACTTTCCCAAGTGGTAGAGCTAGGAACGGGCCCCTCGGGTCCCATCTTACACGTGAGAATGACATGCTGACTTTACTCCTCTTCAAGGCGGAGTTTGTAAAAGGTCAGCCCTGGAGGAAGGACCCAGCTTGTCAGTCCTCTCATGCTATCATCCAAGCCAAGGAGAGCCGTGCCAGAGCTCCACGGAAGGAACACGGCGATCGGCTGCCTTTGGAGAAGATGGCTCTGTGAGCAGCAGCATGGAAACCAACCGAGAAGCAGGGGCCACTCTAGAGGCCAGCAGGGTCCTTAGGGGCCCAGCCAGGCCAGGCCAGGCCAGGATGGAGAGAGGGGATGGAGCCGGACCTTTGAGGCCCTAGCCTCCACAGCACCTGGGATTCTGCTGGGATTCTTGAGAAACTCGCTCCACATTCTAGAAGGGCCTGCGTGTAACAAAGATACGAAGCCATACTTTCCTTAAAGAGCACCTGCCCTCAGGAAGTGGCACTCAGCATGCTCGCTGGTGATGGGCCAGACACACCCATAGACACTCAGGTTCCAGGGAAAAGCTTTGCTCAGCTCTTTCTCCCCTTCCGTCCTCAAAACACAAAGCCATCGCTTCCGGATACCAGGGAAGCTCTCAGGTAGGTTGTGCTGGGGCGGGCGCCAACTAGAACTGTGAAGAGGGGAGATCGGAGCCGCAGAAGCTCTGGGGCCCCGAGGAAAGATGCCGCCGATCCACGTCTCGCACCTTCCTCTCAGCGGGAGGGCCAGGGACTCTCCCTCCGCACAGGATCCTGGCCACACACGAGGGAGGGCCCACACCCACTTTCCTGCTCCTCTTTGCTTGGGGTGGGTTCAGAGACACTGGACTCGGCTCATCCCTCTCCACAGCGGCTCGTCCCTCTCCACAGCCGTGCACGGCAGGCAGCAGAGCAGAAGAACAAGAGCTGGCATCGTCCACCATTCCCAGAGCTGCTCCATTCCCGTCAATGCGCATCCGGATGGGGCGCACAGACAGGGCGCTCGTCCTGAGGTCACCGTGTCGCTCCAGGTGCGGATTCCCGAGATGGTGACATCTCGGTCGAGGAGACCGTCCCCTGTGAGACCACAGGCTTGGCAGTATTGGCGAGAGCATGCTTCGTGGGCCATCTGCAATTCCATGTCACCGGAAACATACCGTGTCAAACTTGTGCTCGGCCTCCAAGTCAAAGGGCTGCCTGAGGACTTTGACCGACAATTCCAGTTGCTCCTGGCCTAAGAGACACAACTTCTCCCAAGGAAACAAACCGTAACACAATGGAAAGTCTGACCTACCTCAAGACGCGTGTTTGACGTGGCACGGCCATGTCCGGAGGCTCATGTGACTTCCATGCGGGGGCAGCCTGGGAACCGCCTTTCTGAGTCTCCCCCTCCCCGTGCGACCCCAGGGTAGGGCTGGTGCAAAGAGAACGCTGGATGGGATGTAGGCATTGGAAGTGAAGCCACAGCCAAGGCTCTCTGCAGGCTGTCGCCATCCCACATGGTGACAGGTGGGCACAGAGGTGCAGGGTGGAAGGCTGTCCATCCCCACACACACACACACACACACCCGCCGCCCTGCGTCTGGCTAGTGTTCCCAGCTGGTGCCCCCTGGACGACAGTGACCCAGGCCACTCCTGGCTGCCTGGCCGCAGATCCACCGAGGGACAGCTGTGCCTTCCCCCGAGTCTCTCCATGTCTCCCCTGTGGCCCCGCACATCGGTGGCTACCTTTCCCTGCGGGCGCTGACAGCTCCATCGGCACTGCCACCTCCGCCACTGCCACCGGGCACTCAGAGGACTGAGAGCCACAGCCTTCCCTCCCCTCCCCTCCCCTCCCCTCCCCTCCTCCGCAGCCAAGCCCAGCCCTGCCCTGCCCAGCTGCTCCCAGGCCTCTGGAAGGTCCAGTTCCTAGAACGAGGTCTTCATTCCTGTGACTCCCACGGTGTCTCTGTTTCCATGACACAGACCGGCTATGTTGTCCCGACAGTAGGACACACACAGAAACCCTGTGTGAAAATCATGAGGCTGACAGCATCATTAGTCATCTGAGACAGAAAATCAATAAAGATATCGTATTAAATACACATAATTATAGGTAGGGGTGTGTGTTTGTGTGTGTGTGTGTGTGTGTGTGTCTGTCTGTCTGTCTGTTTGTCTGTCTGTCTGTATCTCACTGCAGCATTCACACAAGCATTGCCAGCCAAGCAGAACCTCAGGTCTCTGTGATAATTGTCCCTGGGGATGTTCTGCCGACTGTCACGCAGAGACCGTCGTTGTACGGAGACACAGGTAAAGACGTGTGTTTGTCAAGACAGGAGAACACAGAAAACACATCCTGTTTCACAGGGATGAACTAGTGTCATGATGCCAACCTGGGGACATGGGCTCCCGTTCACGCTCCTGGCCAGGCCCTGCAAGCATTAGGGGACCATCGCTTCTGTCCTTGTATGGGCCGCTCACTGCACCGAGTTCTTAGTCACCTCACGTAGCCCTCACCGCAAATCCACACCTTGAACGTGGTCCTCCTTCCTCATCGCCACCGCCACCACGTTCCTCCTGGTCTCTTTAAACACGCACGCGTCCCTGGTGGGTGGGGTAAGGAGCCAGCTCCCCCCACCCCACCCCACTCCGGTGCCTGCCTGCCTGCCTGCCTGCCTGCCTGCCTGCGTGCATGCGTGCGTGGAGTAGAAGCAGGGAATGTTCTGTCGTTCCCCCTTCCCAACCCGCGAACGAAGGAAACCTTCGTGTATCTTTCTATACTTTATGTGCTGTCGCCTACATGTGTTCCCCCATTTTTCTTTATCCACAAGAGCTCCCTGCAGTCCCCACTCTCTGTATGAACGGCATTCACACACATCCAAAGTGAATTTATTTCAGCTTCTATCGGGTGGCATATCCAGATAGATCCTTTAGGTCAGGAAGCACAGAAACACAGCCAAGTCGAGTGAGTGCTGAACCAGAGTCATTTAGGAATCCTATGAGGTGACCAGTGTGGAAGGAGCATGTGTTCCAAGGCACTTCTTTTGATGTCTTAGGTTTACCTAGCCAGCAATGCAGATCCCATGAAAGTGGCCAGAGATCTTTTCTCCATAGGCTCTCCTGTTACGGAATGCAAGTGTGTTCCCGCGCCCACGGACGACACACAGTGAGGCCAAACAAGGGGACACGTCAGAGTTTGGGGCAGGGGAAGGTTTCTAGCATGGCCGAGCAAGGGGAGGGTGGGAATCTTTCTTTTCCAGAAAAGTTAGAACTTCTCTCAAGTTGCATGGGCCCAGAAAATGCTTTCTCCTCTTCGATCGTCAGTCAAGGAAAGGTAGCACCTGGTTTTTCACGAGGAGATTTTCTTCCTAATTCCAGTTATCTTATAAAATAAAGAAGAAAAATTCTGTTAATGTTTCACATAAGCGTCCAGGACTATTTCACTTCCATGATTTGAAGAAATGTTATTTTCTCTCTGACTGACACTGTCCTTGAAGGACCAAGCTAAACTTCTAAGGAGCCAAATTCCAAATCATTTTGAGACTAGGAAATACAAAGTGTAGTGTCATAGATTGATTGATCGATCCATTGATTTCATCAGACAGCAGTCGTCACTTCTAAGATTATTTGAACACCACTAACTCTTGTGTAACAAAGTTGAGATGTCTGCGCTCGAGCATGCACACGCGCGCACGCGTGTGTGTGTGTGTGTGACTCATAAGGGGATGTTTTCCATAGCTGTGCACTATGGCACTGCAGGATCTCTGGCTGCTGAGTACTCAGAGGTGCAAGCCCCGATACAGAGCTTGGACTGTGAAGTTATGCATGGGTTCTCAATGGTGTGTGTGGGGTCGGCCCCCCTAATCCCCCATGTTGGTTGTTCAATGGTCAACTCTAATATATAGATCAGAGAGGATATCATCCATGTGCTTCATATGAATAACTTTCCCAAATAATCTTTATCTTTTTCAAAGGAAGACATCCTGTAATCCATTTCATAAGATGCTATTGGGAACCTACTCCCCCAGCATGTGAATTATCCCTACAGAGCGCAAGATCCCTGAGAAGGAGGAGCCCTGCACGCTGAGACACCAGGAAAGTAGGCTTTTAGATGATATTGTCTGCTTCTCATGGGATGACGGTGTCTACTGATCCTATTCAAGTGTGTAAAATGAGAGCCCCCTGGCAAGGATCAGCAGAAGGTCTTTTCTGCTGGGCCCTGGGCTCTTCCTTAAAGTGGGGAGGCCAAGAGCCTCAAGAAGGAAGAAAGGAAGGAAGGAAGGTGGGAGGGAGGGAGGGAGGGAGGGAGGGGAGGGTTTGCCCAGTGCCATCAGGCCCGTGTGTCACCCTAAAGAGAAGGGCAGCCATTGCCACTGCTGGAATCATGTCCCCATTTCCTGGGCAGGACATTCAAGAAGGCCTCCTCCTGTGTGTTTCGTGCATCACCTCGACGGTGCCCCCAGGAATAGTCACCGGAGGAAACTGTGCAGCTGAGCCAACCTGCCTGGGAACACGGCCTCCTTCCTTTAAGAAGTGGAAAACTCGCCCAGTGCTCTCTCTCTTGTTGTTTTTCCGGTCCTTATCCTTGTCCTTGTCGTCGGCGTCATCGTCGTTACTGTTGTTAACAAGTGAAAGATAGTGAGTCAGAAAGAGAAAAACAAATATTGTATATTCACACATATATGTGGACTGCAGAAAAATGGTACACATCAACTGGTGTGCAAGGCAGAAATAGAGACACAGATGTAGAGCACAAACATATGGACACCAAGTGGGGAAAGTGGGGAGGGTTGGGGGGGAATGAATTGGAAGATTGGGGTACCAAATTGTACACTCTAAATATATACAGTTTATTGTAAAACATAAAAAGAAAATAAGTTAAAAAAAGAAAAAGTGAATGATGCCTCCGTCTAGAGGAATACTTGGCAGTTATTATGTTCAGGACCATTTCTTTTTCGGCCATTGATGGAAAACTCCTTGGATCCTGTTAGCATTTATGGATTCAAGGAGTGCAGTTCTTCATAGGTTCTGTCACGTCGTTAGGAGGGGAATCCTCATCAAGTTGCTTCAACGAGGACTACGTGTCCTTCAGATGCGGAGATGGAAACGAATGGTGCGCTGCGGGGCGGTGGGGGGGCGGGGGCGCGATGATAGGCACCCAGGACTCCTTCCCCCAGGCCTCCTTTTGTTCCCTCACTGCTTCCTGGAGAAGGGACACCACACCCCACCCCCACACACACACCCTCTAGGTGTGCTATTTGCTGTCCATAATTTCACGTGCCCTTTGGGCATGGCTGATAGAGACGGACATGAAGCAGCAGGACGGCAAGCTGGCACCTGGGCCTAGGGAAGTTTCACAAGTGAAATATCAGAACTGGAGCTGGGACAGACATGCCTCCCCTTCCCGGGGCCGGGGATGGGGGGGTGGGGTGCAGAAGCTGGGCTGGGGGAGCTGGAGACGAGGGGCACAGAGAGAGGCGGGGAAGGGAGGCCCCTCGTGGGCCTGGGAGAGACGGGGATCGGGGGGCGGGGCGGTGGGGGGCAGGGGGCCACTGCTGACCAGCCTCGGTTCGGGTTCCCTGTCCCCCATCCTGCTGAGAACTTGCCTTTGCTTCCTGCCCTCAGGTGTGCGAGAGGAGCATGTTTCTTTTCAATAAAGACCAATACATTATGTCACACTGTGTTTGGTTTTGCTTGTTCATGTTCCAGACGAGGCCAAAGAACTCTCCCAGGGGAGGTGTGGGTACAAAGGATCTGACAGGATGGGAGGGTGCGGGTCCGTGCATGGGCCAAGAAATCCAGAAAATCTGTCGTAGCTGAGACTCAGGCCTTTTTCAGAAATAGGCCAAGAGAGTTCAGCTTTGACCATTCCCTGCCAAGTAGTCATCACAGGTGCTTCCTGGAAGGGATTGAGTTGCAGAAACCAGCGTGGCCCGCAGCCCTCAGGTCTCAGCCCGGCAGGCAGGCAGGCAGGCAGGCAGCGGCTACTGTCTGTTGGTCCCGCCCCACCCCGCCCCCGCCCCCGCCCCCGCCCCCGCCTGCTTCTCCACCGCTCGCTCCTTCCCAAGTCGCCAGGGGCCGATTATAAACCAGTGGAGGGGGGGGAGCGTGTGGGGGGTGGTGTCAGTGAAGAAGATTTGTAGATGTTAGGGTGGAAGCAACTTTAGCAGTTTGAAATGGCTGTGATGATGGGTGTTTGGTTCGACTTTCAGAGTGGCTCTCACAGAAACAGGCACCAGGATGGTTTCCATAGGAGCTGTGGTGGCCATGTCTCTAAAGTTTTCACCAAGTCCTCCAGCTTCGGTCTGTAGGGCTTCAGGCAAAGGGCCGTTTTCGTTGTCAGTGATGCCAAGTCAAAAGGGTGGGCTGGGCGAAAGTGGGAAACATTCATGGAGAGAGTTGTAGCCCGATATTGGGGGCAACTTGAAAGACTTCAGGATCCAGTCCGGTTTTCAGGTTAAAAGCAGCACCCTAAGGAAAATGAATAGCACCAGAATCTCATATCCACAAGTGTGTATTCCCGTTTTATGGAAACGTAACGTGGGCCTCTAAGGAACGCATGCAAGTGACTCTCTTGCCAAAGAAATAAGGAGCCTCACGGAGAGTTTCTGAATTCTGGACGGAGCAGGTAGGGAGAAAAAGAGAAGTGATTCCATTTTGCTGACAAGGGTACAAGTCACCAAATGGATGTCCAACTTTTAAAATAAATTGGGTTTTGTTTGTTTTCATTTTCCCTTGTAGCTGGCAAAGAAAAGATTTCACAATCCGTCCTGTTCTCTCTCTCTCTCTCTCTCTCACTCAGGTTAGGAGATTCTTTTCTGTTTGAAATAATTGAAGCATTTATAATGTCGTGCAGTTTCAGGTGTACAGCACAGTGATTTAGATAGAAAGATAGGTAGATAGATAGATGATAGATAGATAGATAGATAGATAGATAGATAGATATAGATAGATTCTGTTTCAGATTTTTTTCTCTTATAGGTTATTACAAAGTATTGAGTATAGTTTCCTGTGCCAAGTCGTAAGAGCTTGTTGATTATCCACTTTATGTATAGGAATGTGTATATGTTCATCCCAAGCTCCTAAGGTATCCGCACCCTGCCCCCCACCCCGGCTTCCCCAATCAGTCCTATTGTAGACAAGTAGTCATACACACACTATCATCCTAGCCCTCAGTTCATTCAGCCCCACGTAGGTCACTCTTTCTTCTCGGAGTCCAGTTTTCCCATCGGCTGTGTCAATCTTGCCTGATGATTGAGTGTGACTGGAAAAGTGATGGTCCCAAGAAGTTTGCAAGAGCTTTTGTGAAGGCTCATAGGACTTGCCCAGCGAAGTGGGTGCCTTGATCACTGCAGGCTGTGGAAGGTATACCCAAAGTGGCAAACACAATTTTTTTTTAACCGTCTCTATGCCATGGTGAGGACAGAAGGCTTGCAGCAAGGGGAGGCTTCAACCCACATGGAAACCATACTCACCATCACAGGAACGTTTGGAGGACCCATACTACGTGGCAGTGGAGTGAAGTCCAGTGGCCGGGGTTCAGGGGTTCCTGAGAGAGGAGGTCTGACGCCTCTGGGGACAAAGAGAATTGTTTTCTCCCAGGGTTACAAGCATGACAGGTCAGCCATTGCAGGTAACCTGTAGAAATCTTCCCACCAGCATCTATTTACAATTGGAGCCATTCTAAATGCACCAAGGTGGGTGGCGGAATGTGGGGGGAGGCGGGGAGAAGGGGGGGAGGTTCCCCGGGAAGCCTGAGACATGGAGACCCAGTGGCCGGCCGGGCTGCTGTCCCTCTCTGGGGTCTGCTGTCCCTCTCTGGGGTCTGCTGTAGCCCTGACCCTCTGTTGAATGGACAGAATGGGCGTGTCATGCCCCACTCATCACCTCCCCTTCGGGCCCACAGAGGCGCTTCCGTGAGCTGCCTACACCCCCCTCCAGTCGGCTGGAGGGGAGGGAGTCTGCGGTATGGGTAAGCACACGGCCCACGGGAGCGTTCGCGGCCAGGGCCGGGGCACGACCTCGGTAGGCTTGCTGCCCTCGGGCTCGCCCCTCGGGCCCTCGAGGGGGAGCACGCCCAAGATGCGTGACACAGCCCCCTCTCTCACAGGCCCCGGCCCCCACGATCGCTCCCACGCCCGCGCGCAGCCCCCCACGTAGCGGGGGCCACACGGGGCGTGCGCTTGGCCAAGCTCAGCCCCCCGCGGCACGCCGCTGAGGACCAGCACAACGAGGCGGCCCCTGACCCCACCGCCGGGGGGAGAACAGGCGGGCGCACCTCCCTTACCGTCTCGACCCCCCCCAAGAGAGAGCCGCTCACGGCACATGCCACGGTGGCAGAGACCCGAGGGACACGCTGGGAAAGGGGAACAACACCACCGCTCGGCCTCGGGCACCTGAGGGACGACCTGGAGCGCTCCAGGAGCACCACGGAGGGCCAGGCGAGGCACACTCGCACACCGATGGGGGCGCGCAGCGTGGCGGCGGGGCGGCCCTCCCCGCCGCGGGGAGGGCCGCTCGCGAGGTGTACGCCAAGGAGGCAAAGCGAGAGCGTCTGCTGTGTCCGAGGACCCCGGTCCCCGCGCCCACGCTGGGAGGCGGGGGCGGGAGACCGCGGGTTCAGGGCCGGAGGCCGCACCCCTGCCTTCCGCACACCCCGGCAGGCGGGGCGGAAGAGAGGCGAGGAGCCCGCGGACAGAACGAGAAGAGCGGTCCCGTCCCCCAGGAACGTCCGTCCCTCGTCTGGCACGGCTTAGGCCCAGCCCGGCGGAGCGTGGCACCACCACATCAATCGGTTGACCCACCCAGCCTAAAGCCACGGCGGGAGAGGCCCGCAGGGGAGGCACGGCGAGGACCCGTCACACTGAGGCCCGCTTCCGCCTCACCGGCGCCCCTTCCTCTCGGGCAAGAGCAGCCAACCACCCCAGGACGAGAACGCCTGACACGGGGCACAGAGCCTGTGGGGTGGGGTCGTGCCGGCCACTCACCACCGGGTGCCTGCAGCGGGGGCAGCACACAGGGTCGAGCACCCAACGCCACCTGGCCCCGCCACCCTCGGGCTCAGCCAGCGGCCGGAGGCGGCACCGCAGGTCGGGGCAGCCGGACGCGCACGCAAGAGCCGGCACGCAGGCCCAAGCAGGCAGCTCAAGTGGCAAGGACCGAGCCGGTCATCAGACAGCCGCCCCCAGCCCGGAGTCCTGCCCGCGTCCGGAGCCCCAGCGTCTATCGGCGACAGACGCAGAAGAACACCGTGTCAGCACCTATCTGGTGGCAAAAAGGCCCCATTTCCGGCGAAAGAAATCATCGCTCCTGACAGCGGGGCCCACCCACGAGGTTCACGGGGGCCCCCGGAACCTCGGTCCGGCCACCTGCCCCCAACACTTCCCCATCCACACTTGCCCCGGAGCGCCCGAGGCCACCTGGTCGACCCGGGGATGGAGGGGTGGCAGAGTGGGCCGGGGACACGGGGGAGAGGGAGCGGGCTGGGGACGCCCTCCCCGGTCCCCCCACGCGGGCAGGGACCGGTCCATCCGAGTCTCCGGGCCAGGACTTGGTTCCAAGAAAGAAACACAGCACCCCTCTGAGCCGCCTCCGATGAGCGGGCCCCATGAGGGACCACGCCCGGGCCCGGGAGCCCCTCCCCGGGCCACCCAGTAGGGCTCGCGCCAGTCCCCACCTCCCGGCCCGGACTCGGGGTGGAGGGCGGAGGGGGGAGACAAAGTCGCGTCCGACGACCGGGACCCACGCGGGCACGCTGACAGGCCGGGTGCACCCTCGCCGGCCACCTGCGCGAGCAGGGGCCGGTCCGTCCACGTCTCCGGACCCATCGGGACTTGAACCCATTTCTCCAGGGAGACGCCCGGAGCCCACGGGGCAACGCACCCAGGCCCGGGCCAGCCTCTCCGGGTCACCGCTGGCGGCCCAGGCCGGTCCTCACCTCTGGAGTCCGGCTCGGAAAACCATCGGTCCGAAAGAATCTGACGACTGGGACGCACGCGCGTCCACCACCGAGCCCGTGGCGGCCTCCACCGGCCTCAACGCTCGGCCCGAGCCGGTCCCCACCTCCGGAGCGGGACGCGGGGGCACCGGGAAGGGAGGTGGGGGGGGTCGGGGAACGAACGCTCCCAAGGGCGGCCCAGGAGAAGGCCGGGCCACCAAGTCCCGGGCGCTCCGGGCGCGGCAGACCCTCTCCTCTCCCACCGCGGCGGCACGACCCGACATGGGTTCCCGCAGCCGGAGGGGCACGGGCGCATGCTGGTCGACCCGGCCAGGCGGCCCCTCCGCCCCGGCTCGGGAGCGCGGCGGCAGTCACAGCCCCATAGATCTGCAGGCCCAATCTCAGGCGACAGCAGGAGGTGCCTACGCCTCGGCGCCACCGGGGCTGCCAGCACCAGCGTGGCTCGCCTCCCGGAAATCTGCTTCGGGCCCGGCGGCTGAGTCACAGCCCTCGACAAGGTCGCCGGAGCTCCGGAGGGAAGGGACAATATAAAAGCGGCCGCCAGGTGGCGCCCGACAACCGGCTCGAACGTCCCCGGGCCGGATCCCGGTCGCCAGCCGGCCACCGAGGACGCTGGAGCGCCGGGCCGCCCAAACGCCCGAGCTCCTCCCGGAGCGGGGCGGGCGTCCCGCGCGGCCCCGAGGGGTCCGCCTCGGAGCTAGCTCCCTGCCCGACACGACACGACACGACACGGCGCGTCCCGATCCCCGGCAGCACACGGGGGCGGGGGTAGCTGGCAAGATGCCGCCGGGAGGCTGCCTGGAAGGGGACGCGATTCCAGGCCATGGGGGGGGCGCGGGGAATTCCACGGAGACGCCCACAGTGCCACAAGCGAGATCCCCAGCTCCCCGGAGGGTGAGAGGGAGGGAGGGAGGGAGGGAGGGAAGGCGGGGACCAGCGAAACGAAACCAGGCAAGCGCTCCAAGAACGACGCAGGAATTCATCCCTTCTGGCACGGAGAAGGGCTTTGGAAAGCTGACACGCAGAGCCCGGAAGCTAGAAACGAAAGTAAACATACACTCTGGCCCCACACAAATGGAAACAAACATCTATTTCCGCACAGACCGCGACAAAGTCCAAAGAGAACACATGGGTGTGTGGGTGGGGAACACGCCCTTGAGGTCAGAACGTGGATTTCAAAACGGACTGACCACAGTCACCGGCCGGCGGGGGCAGGGGCGGGGGCGGGGGGGCGGGGAGCAGCGTGTCAACAGCCATCCACTAAAGAAACCGCGTTCCAGGACATCTACACAATGCAACGTGGTGAGTGTGCGTGCGTGCGTGCGTGTGAGAGAGAGATTTACAGCAAAGGTTCACAGTGACCTGTCGTCCCACCAAAATCAAACCAAGCCAAACTACCAAAAAGTCAAAGTCAAGCTCTGGGACTGCTGTGGCCCTTCAAGGAGTACGTAAAGGCACACACATATGTACGTGTATGCACACGTGTACACGTACAGACACACACACGTGTACACGTACACACACACACGCATCTGAAAACCTCAAGCATGTCCCATAAGAGGTTCCTGTCCAAAACAGAGCAAGGCCTCATGCAACGCAGCCCCCCAGAACAAGCAACCTGATGGGGAAAGTGGGCAGGAGGCCTGAACAGAGCAGACCAAGACCAGGCATTTTCATCCACAAGGAAACAAAGCCAGAAAAAACCAACAGAAAACAACGCCCACAAAGGAAACAAAGCAACAAGGACGACGACCCCCACCACTCCAACAGCAACCGCAACACAGTTTTCCACTGTCAACAAAGCAACCAACAGTACCTTTCTTGGGGGGTGGGGGCGGGGACAAAACCAAAAGCCAAAGGAAACCTTTCCCTGAAATACAAGAAACAACTGGGGCTGCCTAGCTGGTGCACTGCTTAAGAATCCGCCCGCCACTGCAGGGGACACGGGTTCGATCCCTGCTCCAGGAAGGTCCCACATGCCGCAGAGCAACGAAGCCCGTGAGCCACAACGACTGAGCCCATGTGCCGCAACTCCTGAAGCCCCCGTGCCTGGAGCCCGTGCTCCGCACCAAGAGAAGCCACTGGCAATGAGGAGCCTGCGCACCACAACGAAGGGGAGCCCCCACTCACCGCAACGGAAAGAAAGCCCGCGCACAGCAAAAAAAGACCCAATGCAGCCCATCAAATACAGAACAATTTTTTTTTTAAATGGAGGGTATGATAAAAAGCGCTGGCATTTCTCTGCACAAGCATACACAGCCAGGCCCAGGATCTGGAATCGCGACAGCAAGTTCCAAACGGCAGAGGAAAGTGGCTCCTGACGGGACACCTATTTTTCACGCTGAGAGAGACCACCACCATGTCATGCTGGAGGACTCAGAGATATCACCTGGTGCCTGACAGAATGGCTCCCCGACAACAGATGACACTACGGAAAACAGCACAGAAGACCCTGAAAGCACTGCACCAACAACTACCACGTGACCCAGCAACTCCACTACGTGCCCACCGAGGGGGTGAGGGTGACACATACATGCACGTGTATGTGTATCCACACCTATCCCTATGTAGCCATAGTTAGGGACATACCGATAGCGCTCTCTGTGTGCATACGTCTCTACCTAGTCACACACAGGCGTGTGCACGTTTATGACTCAACCCTACAAGGGAATGAGGTCTTGCCATCCGCGGAAACATGGAGAGACCCAGAGGGCATTGCGCTACACAAGATACCTCAGGTCGCAAGACTATCATGTCTGTGAAGAACGTGCACAGCAATACACACACATGAACACAAAGAAGGAACCGCAAACAGGTTCATCGACACCTAAAAGGAACAAATGGGGGGTGGCCAGAGGAGGGAGGGAGGGGGGAAGAGGGAGACGAGTGCAATAGGTGAGGGAGAGGAAGCGGTGCCCACTTCTAGTTATGAAATAAACAACTCACTCGCAGGATGTCATGTACAGCAGGCGGAATAGAGTCCATCCTACTGTCATGACATCGAATGGTGACAGACAGTAACGAGACTTATCACGGAGATCCCTGGGTCATGTGTAAACATAGCCACTCGCTAGGGTATACACCTGAAAACCAATATACTCTTGTCAGTCTGTTAGACTTCAATTTTAAAAGGGCGGGGGGAGGAGGGAGGGAGGGGGGAGGGGGGCAGAGAAAGGAGGAAGAGGAAGAGGAGGGTGGTGGGGGAGGAGGAGGAGGGGGAGGAGGAGGAGGAGGAGGAGGAGGAGGAGGAGAAAAAGATGGCTTGCCTTGAAGAAATCAACAAAAGGAAAGAGCGAGAGAGACAGAGGCAGAGAGAGACGCGAGATCAAGAGTGGACACTCAGGTGACTGCAAGAGTTAAGGGAGATTAAGACAAGAAACAAACTCCCAACAGTAGTTTGGTAAATCCAAAATCAAGATTTGGATATCATGCTGGCATCAAGCACCAACCCTTCTAAATGGACACAAAGACACACAGGCCTCCCTCACTTGGGGCGGGGGGGTCGTCAGGACCAGGAAATGACCATGCAAGCGGAAGCTGGAAAAGGCAACCTTGTTCATCCACGGCGGAAACATACCATGGTCCCACAGCATTCAAAACATTGTATCAAAACATGTACAAACGGCTCTTCCTCACTCCCAATGAAAACTGCAGAGAACGTCCAAAACAGCCAACGTATGATTTGCTTAGTAGATTGTCATGGAGAGCCTCGACCAGAAAGCATCGCTTTCGGTTTGTAACATCATAGGAACAGCAGTCTCAACAGCGCTTGCCTTCTTGAGGCAGTATCATTTCTACGCCTGGATACACAGTCCTACTTTGGGGTGGGGGGGGTGGGGGTGAGGGAGCCCTGCCAGCAGTTCCTATTTTTCAAAGCAGACCTCTTCCCCCTCCCCCAACCACCACCACCATTTTTCTTATTTTTTTTCTCTTTCCTCTGGTCTCAGGTTCTGCCCAATCCAGTCCACTGGCCTCCATCCCAGGCCACTGTGGGCTGTGTGTACAGATTTGCAAGATGAAGACAGTTCTCCCCAGAGAACCGGGCAGCCGCCCGGCTGAGATCTAAAAACCGATCTGCTCATGCAATTCCACTTTTTCTTTTTCTCTTTTAAATGGGCTTCTTTCTGTCAAGGAGAAGATTTCCAAATCAAAAGGAGACTGAAAGATTTCTAGGTTCCACAGCTTCAGGATTCCATGGATCGGGGGTGTCAAAAAGTCTGTGCAGGGCCTTCAGTAAAGGCCGTCTTTCTCAGCGCACACAAGTCAACCTGAGACCAAGGCAACCTGAGGGCAAAACCCCTCGCTTGATTTCATTTCTCCCATTAGGCCCCGAACATCAGAGCGCGTGTGACAGAGAGAGAGAGAGAGAGAGAGAGAGAGAGAAACCCCACAAAAGAGAAACAAACGAAAACCCCAGCAAAGGTTCCATACATTGTTCGCCAGGATTGGAAGTGATGAGGTCGTTGCGGGGGAGGGGGAGAATATGCGGAGGGCACTTGGAAACCTCGCGGTTGCAGCCAGCAGGTGCTGACAGATACGTTTTTGAAAGCGGCTGGCGGCGCCCTTGAGCTTCCTACGGTTCTGACCATACCCGTTCTCAGGGAGGTGGCTGTGGAGCCCAGGATAGGCCACGCCAAAATGCACCTCCGTGGCACAGTGATCATTTGGCGTGACGGTGACCTCAAGAAGGCGGCCAACACAAGAGGGACCCTCGGGCTCTCCTTTGTGTCTCCCTGAAAGCGAGACATCCATCTCTCTCTCGGGTGAAAGGCGCACTCCCTGCATCCGCACCTGGAGTTAGGAGGACGCTCCGATCCCCAAAGTAGGGAATTCATTCGGGCCGAGAAGCCTAGGGAGACAAACACTGTGACTTCTTTCAGGGACCCCCACAAGCCCAAACTCTGTTTAGATTCTTCCTTCCCTCAGGGCGCACCCGAAAGCTAAGTCTCTCGGTCTGATCCCTGTCTCACACATGTACTGTCCCTTGGTCTACACAGTCGAAAAGCTGCCCGCCTCAGCCACTTCTCAGGGCTAGAAGGTAAAACAACAACAACAACAACAACAACAACAACAACAACAAACGAACACGTGTTCCCGCTCCCGCTTCCTCTATCCGCCTGCCTTGAGTCCATGTTAGGATGAGTCCAGCCACGAGGACTCAAGAGGGGCAGAGGGGGAGATTTCCCCCTCCCCCAAACAGGAAGGCATCTGGAACTCTCTTCCCAGTGGCCACCCGGCTCAACTCTGGGTGCCTGAACCCTAGTTTGCCTCCTTTCGATTTTTAAATGCTCTTCCCTGGGTTAGAATCACAAGGAGAGATGCTCACGCGTGTATGTCTTCCAAGTTTTACGTGACATGGGGCAGCCCTCCTAAGAAAGCAAAGAAAGACTCAGAGAAGTGGCAACACCTACAATCTCTTCGGTTCTGCTGAGGAGAGGGAGGAAATCTGGGAAAGTAACTATACTATGGCCCGGGCTGGCGGGCGCCGGGGGTGGGGGTGGGGGGGGCGGGGGAGAGTTAAGGGAGCTAAAGGAGGATGAGATTTCTTAGAAACTCATTCTTAGGCACAGACACATTGGAGGGATGCGGGACCCCACCTCTTCTTTTCCCTTGTGTTGGGAAGATCATTTGGCTCCTGCCAGCTGGGGTTTCATTCCCCCACGAATCATCAGGCGAGTGCTCTGGAGAAAAGAGCGAGAGCACAGGTCAGGAGAAGATGGAGAAGATGGCTGCCGGATGCCCGGGGCCACACGGATGTCTTCGGGGGCACAGGCACGTCCACGATCTGTGCACCATGTCTACGGCAGATTGGGTGTGTAGGTCATTTTGAACAGGCTCCCATCCACCTGCCCTCATTGGGGTCCTGTCTCCAGCTCACCTGAGCGGTGCCGTCACGGCTAGGCGAAGACAGGGCTCCTCCAGGGGCGGGCCCGTGCCAGAGAAAGGGAGACGGCAGTGAAGTCATCGAGCTTCGGGTACTTCTACCAGAGTGACTCTCCTTCATCAAGTCCCCGGCAGGTGGAGGGACACGTCTTTCTGACACAGTGGGGCCAGGGGAGGCTTAGAAAAAGGCTTCTGACAACCGCACCATCAAGTATGAGCTCTCCGTTTCCTTGACGGAAGAGTCCCCCACTTTCCCAAGTGGTAGAGCTAGGAACGGGCCCCTCGGGTCCCATCTTACACGTGAGAATGACATGCTGACTTTACTCCTCTTCAAGGCGGAGTTTGTAAAAGGTCAGCCCTGGAGGAAGGACCCAGCTTGTCAGTCCTCTCATGCTATCATCCAAGCCAAGGAGAGCCGTGCCAGAGCTCCACGGAAGGAATACGGCGATCGGCTGCCTTTGGAGAAGATGGCTCTGTGAGCAGCAGCATGGAAACCAACCGAGAAGCAGGGGCCACTCTAGAGGCCAGCAGGGTCCTTAGGGGCCCAGCCAGGCCAGGCCAGGCCAGGATGGAGAGAGGGGATGGAGCCGGACCTTTGAGGCCCTAGCCTCCACAGCACCTGGGATTCTGCTGGGATTCTTGAGAAACTCGCTCCACATTCTAGAAGGGCCTGCGTGTAACAAAGATACGAAGCCATACTTTCCTTAAAGAGCACCTGCCCTCAGGAAGTGGCACTCAGCATGCTCGCTGGTGATGGGCCAGACACACCCATAGACACTCAGGTTCCAGGGAAAAGCTTTGCTCAGCTCTTTCTCCCCTTCCGTCCTCAAAACACAAAGCCATCGCTTCCGGATACCAGGGAAGCTCTCAGGTAGGTTGTGCTGGGGCGGGCGCCAACTAGAACTGTGAAGAGGGGAGATCGGAGCCGCAGAAGCTCTGGGGCCCCGAGGAAAGATGCCGCCGATCCACGTCTCGCACCTTCCTCTCAGCGGGAGGGCCAGGGACTCTCCCTCCGCACAGGATCCTGGCCACACACGAGGGAGGGCCCACACCCACTTTCCTGCTCCTCTTTGCTTGGGGTGGGTTCAGAGACACTGGACTCGGCTCATCCCTCTCCACAGCGGCTCGTCCCTCTCCACAGCCGTGCACGGCAGGCAGCAGAGCAGAAGAACAAGAGCTGGCATCGTCCACCATTCCCAGAGCTGCTCCATTCCCGTCAATGCGCATCCGGATGGGGCGCACAGACAGGGCGCTCGTCCTGAGGTCACCGTGTCGCTCCAGGTGCGGATTCCCGAGATGGTGACATCTCGGTCGAGGAGACCGTCCCCTGTGAGACCACAGGCTTGGCAGTATTGGCGAGAGCATGCTTCGTGGGCCATCTGCAATTCCATGTCACCGGAAACATACCGTGTCAAACTTGTGCTCGGCCTCCAAGTCAAAGGGCTGCCTGAGGACTTTGACCGACAATTCCAGTTGCTCCTGGCCTAAGAGACACAACTTCTCCCAAGGAAACAAACCGTAACACAATGGAAAGTCTGACCTACCTCAAGACGCGTGTTTGACGTGGCACGGCCATGTCCGGAGGCTCATGTGACTTCCATGCGGGGGCAGCCTGGGAACCGCCTTTCTGAGTCTCCCCCTCCCCGTGCGACCCCAGGGTAGGGCTGGTGCAAAGAGAACGCTGGATGGGATGTAGGCATTGGAAGTGAAGCCACAGCCAAGGCTCTCTGCAGGCTGTCGCCATCCCACATGGTGACAGGTGGGCACAGAGGTGCAGGGTGGAAGGCTGTCCATCCCCACACACACACACACACACACCCGCCGCCCTGCGTCTGGCTAGTGTTCCCAGCTGGTGCCCCCTGGACGACAGTGACCCAGGCCACTCCTGGCTGCCTGGCCGCAGATCCACCGAGGGACAGCTGTGCCTTCCCCCGAGTCTCTCCATGTCTCCCCTGTGGCCCCGCACATCGGTGGCTACCTTTCCCTGCGGGCGCTGACAGCTCCATCGGCACTGCCACCTCCGCCACTGCCACCGGGCACTCAGAGGACTGAGAGCCACAGCCTTCCCTCCCCTCCCCTCCCCTCCCCTCCCCTCCTCCGCAGCCAAGCCCAGCCCTGCCCTGCCCAGCTGCTCCCAGGCCTCTGGAAGGTCCAGTTCCTAGAACGAGGTCTTCATTCCTGTGACTCCCACGGTGTCTCTGTTTCCATGACACAGACCGGCTATGTTGTCCCGACAGTAGGACACACACAGAAACCCTGTGTGAAAATCATGAGGCTGACAGCATCATTAGTCATCTGAGACAGAAAATCAATAAAGATATCGTATTAAATACACATAATTATAGGTAGGGGTGTGTGTTTGTGTGTGTGTGTGTGTGTGTGTGTCTGTCTGTCTGTCTGTTTGTCTGTCTGTCTGTATCTCACTGCAGCATTCACACAAGCATTGCCAGCCAAGCAGAACCTCAGGTCTCTGTGATAATTGTCCCTGGGGATGTTCTGCCGACTGTCACGCAGAGACCGTCGTTGTACGGAGACACAGGTAAAGACGTGTGTTTGTCAAGACAGGAGAACACAGAAAACACATCCTGTTTCACAGGGATGAACTAGTGTCATGATGCCAACCTGGGGACATGGGCTCCCGTTCACGCTCCTGGCCAGGCCCTGCAAGCATTAGGGGACCATCGCTTCTGTCCTTGTATGGGCCGCTCACTGCACCGAGTTCTTAGTCACCTCACGTAGCCCTCACCGCAAATCCACACCTTGAACGTGGTCCTCCTTCCTCATCGCCACCGCCACCACGTTCCTCCTGGTCTCTTTAAACACGCACGCGTCCCTGGTGGGTGGGGTAAGGAGCCAGCTCCCCCCACCCCACCCCACTCCGGTGCCTGCCTGCCTGCCTGCCTGCCTGCCTGCCTGCGTGCATGCGTGCGTGGAGTAGAAGCAGGGAATGTTCTGTCGTTCCCCCTTCCCAACCCGCGAACGAAGGAAACCTTCGTGTATCTTTCTATACTTTATGTGCTGTCGCCTACATGTGTTCCCCCATTTTTCTTTATCCACAAGAGCTCCCTGCAGTCCCCACTCTCTGTATGAACGGCATTCACACACATCCAAAGTGAATTTATTTCAGCTTCTATCGGGTGGCATATCCAGATAGATCCTTTAGGTCAGGAAGCACAGAAACACAGCCAAGTCGAGTGAGTGCTGAACCAGAGTCATTTAGGAATCCTATGAGGTGACCAGTGTGGAAGGAGCATGTGTTCCAAGGCACTTCTTTTGATGTCTTAGGTTTACCTAGCCAGCAATGCAGATCCCATGAAAGTGGCCAGAGATCTTTTCTCCATAGGCTCTCCTGTTACGGAATGCAAGTGTGTTCCCGCGCCCACGGACGACACACAGTGAGGCCAAACAAGGGGACACGTCAGAGTTTGGGGCAGGGGAAGGTTTCTAGCATGGCCGAGCAAGGGGAGGGTGGGAATCTTTCTTTTCCAGAAAAGTTAGAACTTCTCTCAAGTTGCATGGGCCCAGAAAATGCTTTCTCCTCTTCGATCGTCAGTCAAGGAAAGGTAGCACCTGGTTTTTCACGAGGAGATTTTCTTCCTAATTCCAGTTATCTTATAAAATAAAGAAGAAAAATTCTGTTAATGTTTCACATAAGCGTCCAGGACTATTTCACTTCCATGATTTGAAGAAATGTTATTTTCTCTCTGACTGACACTGTCCTTGAAGGACCAAGCTAAACTTCTAAGGAGCCAAATTCCAAATCATTTTGAGACTAGGAAATACAAAGTGTAGTGTCATAGATTGATTGATCGATCCATTGATTTCATCAGACAGCAGTCGTCACTTCTAAGATTATTTGAACACCACTAACTCTTGTGTAACAAAGTTGAGATGTCTGCGCTCGAGCACGCACACGCGCGCACACGTGTGTGTGTGTGTGTGACTCATAAGGGGATGTTTTCCATAGCTGTGCACTATGGCACTGCAGGATCTCTGGTTGCTGAGTACTCAGAGGTGCAAGCCCCGATACAGAGCTTGGACTGTGAAGTTATGCATGGGTTCTCAATGGTGTGTGTGGGGTCGGCCCCCCTAATCCCCCATGTTGGTTGTTCAATGGTCAACTCTAATATATAGATCAGAGAGGATATCATCCATGTGCTTCATATGAATAACTTTCCCAAATAATCTTTATCTTTTTCAAAGGAAGACATCCTGTAATCCATTTCATAAGATGCTATTGGGAACCTACTCCCCCAGCATGTGAATTATCCCTACAGAGCGCAAGATCCCTGAGAAGGAGGAGCCCTGCACGCTGAGACACCAGGAAAGTAGGCTTTTAGATGATATTGTCTGCTTCTCATGGGATGACGGTGTCTACTGATCCTATTCAAGTGTGTAAAATGAGAGCCCCCTGGCAAGGATCAGCAGAAGGTCTTTTCTGCTGGGCCCTGGGCTCTTCCTTAAAGTGGGGAGGCCAAGAGCCTCAAGAAGGAAGGAAGGAAGGAAGGAAGGTGGGAGGGAGGGAGGGAGGGAGGGAGGGGAGGGTTTGCCCAGTGCCATCAGGCCCGTGTGTCACCCTAAAGAGAAGGGCAGCCATTGCCACTGCTGGAATCATGTCCCCATTTCCTGGGCAGGACATTCAAGAAGGCCTCCTCCTGTGTGTTTCGTGCATCACCTCGACGGTGCCCCCAGGAATAGTCACCGGAGGAAACTGTGCAGCTGAGCCAACCTGCCTGGGAACACGGCCTCCTTCCTTTAAGAAGTGGAAAACTCGCCCAGTGCTCTCTCTCTTGTTGTTTTTCCGGTCCTTATCCTTGTCCTTGTCGTCGGCGTCATCGTCGTTACTGTTGTTAACAAGTGAAAGATAGTGAGTCAGAAAGAGAAAAACAAATATTGTATATTCACACATATATGTGGACTGCAGAAAAATGGTACACATCAACTGGTGTGCAAGGCAGAAATAGAGACACAGATGTAGAGCACAAACATATGGACACCAAGTGGGGAAAGTGGGGAGGGTTGGCGGGGAATGAATTGGAAGATTGGGGTACCAAATTGTACACTCTAAATATATACAGTTTATTGTAAAACATAAAAAGAAAATAAGTTAAAAAAAGAAAAAGTGAATGATGCCTCCGTCTAGAGGAATACTTGGCAGTTATTATGTTCAGGACCATTTCTTTTTCGGCCATTGATGGAAAACTCCTTGGATCCTGTTAGCATTTATGGATTCAAGGAGTGCAGTTCTTCATAGGTTCTGTCACGTCGTTAGGAGGGGAATCCTCATCAAGTTGCTTCAACGAGGACTACGTGTCCTTCAGATGCGGAGATGGAAACGAATGGTGCGCTGCGGGGCGGTGGGGGGGCGGGGGCGCGATGATAGGCACCCAGGACTCCTTCCCCCAGGCCTCCTTTTGTTCCCTCACTGCTTCCTGGAGAAGGGACACCACACCCCACCCCCACACACACACCCTCTAGGTGTGCTATTTGCTGTCCATAATTTCACGTGCCCTTTGGGCATGGCTGATAGAGACGGACATGAAGCAGCAGGACGGCAAGCTGGCACCTGGGCCTAGGGAAGTTTCACAAGTGAAATATCAGAACTGGAGCTGGGACAGACATGCCTCCCCTTCCCGGGGCCGGGGATGGGGGGGTGGGGTGCAGAAGCTGGGCTGGGGGAGCTGGAGACGAGGGGCACAGAGAGAGGCGGGGAAGGGAGGCCCCTCGTGGGCCTGGGAGAGACGGGGATCAGGGGGCGGGGCGGTGGGGGGCAGGGGGCCACTGCTGACCAGCCTCGGTTCGGGTTCCCTGTCCCCCATCCTGCTGAGAACTTGCCTTTGCTTCCTGCCCTCAGGTGTGCGAGAGGAGCATGTTTCTTTTCAATAAAGACCAATACATTATGTCACACTGTGTTTGGTTTTGCTTGTTCATGTTCCAGACGAGGCCAAAGAACTCTCCCAGGGGAGGTGTGGGTACAAAGGATCTGACAGGATGGGAGGGTGCGGGTCCGTGCATGGGCCAAGAAATCCAGAAAATCTGTCGTAGCTGAGACTCAGGCCTTTTTCAGAAATAGGCCAAGAGAGTTCAGCTTTGACCATTCCCTGCCAAGTAGTCATCACAGGTGCTTCCTGGAAGGGATTGAGTTGCAGAAACCAGCGTGGCCCGCAGCCCTCAGGTCTCAGCCCGGCAGGCAGGCAGGCAGGCAGGCAGCGGCTACTGTCTGTTGGTCCCGCCCCACCCCGCCCCCGCCCCCGCCCCCGCCCCCGCCTGCTTCTCCACCGCTCGCTCCTTCCCAAGTCGCCAGGGGCCGATTATAAACCAGTAGAGGGGGGGGAGCGTGTGGGGGGTGGTGTCAGTGAAGAAGATTTGTAGATGTTAGGGTGGAAGCAACTTTAGCAGTTTGAAATGGCTGTGATGATGGGTGTTTGGTTCGACTTTCAGAGTGGCTCTCACAGAAACAGGCACCAGGATGGTTTCCATAGGAGCTGTGGTGGCCATGTCTCTAAAGTTTTCACCAAGTCCTCCAGCTTCGGTCTGTAGGGCTTCAGGCAAAGGGCCGTTTTCGTTGTCAGTGATGCCAAGTCAAAAGGGTGGGCTGGGCGAAAGTGGGAAACATTCATGGAGAGAGTTGTAGCCCGATATTGGGGGCAACTTGAAAGACTTCAGGATCCAGTCCGGTTTTCAGGTTAAAAGCAGCACCCTAAGGAAAATGAATAGCACCAGAATCTCATATCCACAAGTGTGTATTCCCGTTTTATGGAAACGTAACGTGGGCCTCTAAGGAACGCATGCAAGTGACTCTCTTGCCAAAGAAATAAGGAGCCTCACGGAGAGTTTCTGAATTCTGGACGGAGCAGGTAGGGAGAAAAAGAGAAGTGATTCCATTTTGCTGACAAGGGTACAAGTCACCAAATGGATGTCCAACTTTTAAAATAAATTGGGTTTTGTTTGTTTTCATTTTCCCTTGTAGCTGGCAAAGAAAAGATTTCACAATCCGTCCTGTTCTCTCTCTCTCTCTCTCTCTCACTCAGGTTAGGAGATTCTTTTCTGTTTGAAATAATTGAAGCATTTATAATGTCGTGCAGTTTCAGGTGTACAGCACAGTGATTTAGATAGAAAGATAGGTAGATAGATAGATGATAGATAGATAGATAGATAGATAGATAGATATAGATAGATTCTGTTTCAGATTTTTTTCTCTTATAGGTTATTACAAAGTATTGAGTATAGTTTCCTGTGCCAAGTCGTAAGAGCTTGTTGATTATCCACTTTATGTATAGGAATGTGTATATGTTCATCCCAAGCTCCTAAGGTATCCGCACCCTGCCCCCCACCCCGGCTTCCCCAATCAGTCCTATTGTAGACAAGTAGTCATACACACACTATCATCCTAGCCCTCAGTTCATTCAGCCCCACGTAGGTCACTCTTTCTTCTCGGAGTCCAGTTTTCCCATCGGCTGTGTCAATCTTGCCTGATGATTGAGTGTGACTGGAAAAGTGATGGTCCCAAGAAGTTTGCAAGAGCTTTTGTGAAGGCTCATAGGACTTGCCCAGCGAAGTGGGTGCCTTGATCACTGCAGGCTGTGGAAGGTATACCCAAAGTGGCAAACACAATTTTTTTTTAACCGTCTCTATGCCATGGTGAGGACAGAAGGCTTGCAGCAAGGGGAGGCTTCAACCCACATGGAAACCATACTCACCGTCACAGGAACGTTTGGAGGACCCATACTACGTGGCAGTGGAGTGAAGTCCAGTGGCCGGGGTTCAGGGGTTCCTGAGAGAGGAGGTCTGACGCCTCTGGGGACAAAGAGAATTGTTTTCTCCCAGGGTTACAAGCATGACAGGTCAGCCATTGCAGGTAACCTGTAGAAATCTTCCCACCAGCATCTATTTACAATTGGAGCCATTCTAAATGCACCAAGGTGGGTGGCGGAATGTGGGGGGAGGCGGGGAGAAGGGGGGGAGGTTCCCCGGGAAGCCTGAGACATGGAGACCCAGTGGCCGGCCGGGCTGCTGTCCCTCTCTGGGGTCTGCTGTCCCTCTCTGGGGTCTGCTGTAGCCCTGACCCTCTGTTGAATGGACAGAATGGGCGTGTCATGCCCCACTCATCACCTCCCCTTCGGGCCCACAGAGGCGCTTCCGTGAGCTGCCTACACCCCCCTCCAGTCGGCTGGAGGGGAGGGAGTCTGCGGTATGGGTAAGCACACGGCCCACGGGAGCGTTCGCGGCCAGGGCCGGGGCACGACCTCGGTAGGCTTGCTGCCCTCGGGCTCGCCCCTCGGGCCCTCGAGGGGGAGCACGCCCAAGATGCGTGACACAGCCCCCTCTCTCACAGGCCCCGGCCCCCACGATCGCTCCCACGCCCGCGCGCAGCCCCCCACGTAGCGGGGGCCACACGGGGCGTGCGCTTGGCCAAGCTCAGCCCCCCCGCGGCACGCCGCTGAGGACCAGCACAACGAGGCGGCCCCTGACCCCACCGCCGGGGGGGGAACAGGCGGGCGCACCTCCCTTACCGTCTCGACCCCCCCCCAAGAGAGAGCCGCTCACGGCACATGCCACGGTGGCAGAGACCCGAGGGACACGCTGGGAAAGGGGAACAACACCACCGCTCGGCCTCGGGCACCTGAGGGACGACCTGGAGCGCTCCAGGAGCACCACGGAGGGCCAGGCGAGGCACACTCGCACACCGATGGGGGCGCGCAGCGTGGCGGCGGGGCGGCCCTCCCCGCCGCGGGGAGGGCCGCTCGCGAGGTGTACGCCAAGGAGGCAAAGCGAGAGCGTCTGCTGTGTCCGAGGACCCCGGTCCCCGCGCCCACGCTGGGAGGCGGGGGGCGGGAGACCGCGGGTTCAGGGCCGGAGGCCGCACCCCTGCCTTCCGCACACCCCGGCAGGCGGGGCGGAAGAGAGGCGAGGAGCCCGCGGACAGAACGAGAAGAGCGGTCCCGTCCCCCAGGAACGTCCGTCCCTCGTCTGGCACGGCTTAGGCCCAGCCCGGCGGAGCGTGGCACCACCACATCAATCGGTTGACCCACCCAGCCTAAAGCCACGGCGGGAGAGGCCCGCAGGGGAGGCACGGCGAGGACCCGTCACACTGAGGCCCGCTTCCGCCTCACCGGCGCCCCTTCCTCTCGGGCAAGAGCAGCCAACCACCCCAGGACGAGAACGCCTGACACGGGGCACAGAGCCTGTGGGGTGGGGTCGTGCCGGCCACTCACCACCGGGTGCCTGCAGCGGGGGCAGCACACAGGGTCGAGCACCCAACGCCACCTGGCCCCGCCACCCTCGGGCTCAGCCAGCGGCCGGAGGCGGCACCGCAGGTCGCGGCAGCCGGACGCGCACGCAAGAGCCGGCACGCAGGCCCAAGCAGGCAGCTCAAGTGGCAAGGACCGAGCCGGTCATCAGACAGCCGCCCCCAGCCCGGAGTCCTGCCCGCGTCCGGAGCCCCAGCGTCTATCGGCGACAGACGCAGAAGAACACCGTGTCAGCACCTATCTGGTGGCAAAAAGGCCCCATTTCCGGCGAAAGAAATCATCGCTCCTGACAGCGGGGCCCACCCACGAGGTTCACGGGGGCCCCCGGAACCTCGGTCCGGCCACCTGCCCCCAACACTTCCCCATCCACACTTGCCCCGGAGCGCCCGAGGCCACCTGGTCGACCCGGGGATGGAGGGGTGGCAGAGTGGGCCGGGGACACGGGGGAGAGGGAGCGGGCTGGGGACGCCCTCCCCGGTCCCCCCACGCGGGCAGGGACCGGTCCATCCGAGTCTCCGGGCCAGGACTTGGTTCCAAGAAAGAAACACAGCACCCCTCCGAGCCGCCTCCGATGAGCGGGCCCCATGAGGGACCACGCCCGGGCCCGGGAGCCCCTCCCCGGGCCACCCAGTAGGGCTCGCGCCAGTCCCCACCTCCCGGCCCGGACTCGGGGTGGAGGGCGGAGGGGGGAGACAAAGTCGCGTCCGACGACCGGGACCCACGCGGGCACGCTGACAGGCCGGGTGCACCCTCGCCGGCCACCTGCGCGAGCAGGGGCCGGTCCGTCCACGTCTCCGGACCCATCGGGACTTGAACCCATTTCTCCAGGGAGACGCCCGGAGCCCACGGGGCAACGCACCCAGGCCCGGGCCAGCCTCTCCGGGTCACCGCTGGCGGCCCAGGCCGGTCCTCACCTCTGGAGTCCGGCTCGGAAAACCATCGGTCCGAAAGAATCTGACGACTGGGACGCACGCGCGTCCACCACCGAGCCCGTGGCGGCCTCCACCGGCCTCAACGCTCGGCCCGAGCCGGTCCCCCACCTCCGGAGCGGGACGCGGGGGCACCGGGAAGGGAGGTGGGGGGGGTCGGGGAACGAACGCTCCCAAGGGCGGCCCAGGAGAAGGCCGGGCCACCAAGTCCCAGGCGCTCCGGGCGCGGCAGACCCTCTCCTCTCCCACCGCGGCGGCACGACCCGACATGGGTTCCCGCAGCCGGAGGGGCACGGGCGCATGCTGGTCGACCCGGCCAGGCGGCCCCTCCGCCCCGGCTCGGGAGCGCGGCGGCAGTCACAGCCCCATAGATCTGCAGGCCCAATCTCAGGCGACAGCAGGAGGTGCCTACGCCTCGGCGCCACCGGGGCTGCCAGCACCAGCGTGGCTCGCCTCCCGGAAATCTGCTTCGGGCCCGGCGGCTGAGTCACAGCCCTCGACAAGGTCGCCGGAGCTCCGGAGGGAAGGGACAATATAAAAGCGGCCGCCAGGTGGCGCCCGACAACCGGCTCGAACGTCCCCGGGCCGGATCCCGGTCGCCAGCCGGCCACCGAGGACGCTGGAGCGCCGGGCCGCCCAAACGCCCGAGCTCCTCCCGGAGCGGGGCGGGCGTCCCGCGCGGCCCCGAGGGGTCCGCCTCGGAGCTAGCTCCCTGCCCGACACGACACGACACGACACGGCGCGTCCCGATCCCCGGCAGCACACGGGGGCGGGGGTAGCTGGCAAGATGCCGCCGGGAGGCTGCCTGGAAGGGGACGCGATTCCAGGCCATGGGGGGGGCGCGGGGAATTCCACGGAGACGCCCACAGTGCCACAAGCGAGATCCCCAGCTCCCCGGAGGGTGAGAGGGAGGGAGGGAGGGAGGGAGGGAAGGCGGGGACCAGCGAAACGAAACCAGGCAAGCGCTCCAAGAACGACGCAGGAATTCATCCCTTCTGGCACGGAGAAGGGCTTTGGAAAGCTGACACGCAGAGCCCGGAAGCTAGAAACGAAAGTAAACATACACTCTGGCCCCACACAAATGGAAACAAACATCTATTTCCGCACAGACCGCGACAAAGTCCAAAGAGAACACATGGGTGTGTGGGTGGGGAACACGCCCTTGAGGTCAGAACGTGGATTTCAAAACGGACTGACCACAGTCACCGGCCGGCGGGGGCAGGGGCGGGGGCGGGGGGGCGGGGAGCAGCGTGTCAACAGCCATCCACTAAAGAAACCGCGTTCCAGGACATCTACACAATGCAACGTGGTGAGTGTGCGTGCGTGCGTGCGTGTGAGAGAGAGATTTACAGCAAAGGTTCACAGTGACCTGTCGTCCCACCAAAATCAAACCAAGCCAAACTACCAAAAAGTCAAAGTCAAGCTCTGGGACTGCTGTGGCCCTTCAAGGAGTACGTAAAGGCACACACATATGTACGTGTATGCACACGTGTACACGTACAGACACACACACGTGTACACGTACACACACACACGCATCTGAAAACCTCAAGCATGTCCCATAAGAGGTTCCTGTCCAAAACAGAGCAAGGCCTCATGCAACGCAGCCCCCCAGAACAAGCAACCTGATGGGGAAAGTGGGCAGGAGGCCTGAACAGAGCAGACCAAGACCAGGCATTTTCATCCACAAGGAAACAAAGCCAGAAAAAACCAACAGAAAACAACGCCCACAAAGGAAACAAAGCAACAAGGACGACGACCCCCACCACTCCAACAGCAACCGCAACACAGTTTTCCACTGTCAACAAAGCAACCAACAGTACCTTTCTTGGGGGGTGGGGGCGGGGACAAAACCAAAAGCCAAAGGAAACCTTTCCCTGAAATACAAGAAACAACTGGGGCTGCCTAGCTGGCGCACTGCTTAAGAATCCGCCCGCCACTGCAGGGGACACGGGTTCGATCCCTGCTCCAGGAAGGTCCCACATGCCGCAGAGCAACGAAGCCCGTGAGCCACAACGACTGAGCCCATGTGCCGCAACTCCTGAAGCCCCCGTGCCTGGAGCCCGTGCTCCGCACCAAGAGAAGCCACTGGCAATGAGGAGCCTGCGCACCACAACGAAGGGGAGCCCCCACTCACCGCAACGGAAAGAAAGCCCGCGCACAGCAAAAAAAGACCCAATGCAGCCCATCAAATACAGAACAATTTTTTTTTTAAATGGAGGGTATGATAAAAAGCGCTGGCATTTCTCTGCACAAGCATACACAGCCAGGCCCAGGATCTGGAATCGCGACAGCAAGTTCCAAACGGCAGAGGAAAGTGGCTCCTGACGGGACACCTATTTTTCACGCTGAGAGAGACCACCACCATGTCATGCTGGAGGACTCAGAGATATCACCTGGTGCCTGACAGAATGGCTCCCCGACAACAGATGACACTACGGAAAACAGCACAGAAGACCCTGAAAGCACTGCACCAACAACTACCACGTGACCCAGCAACTCCACTACGTGCCCACCGAGGGGGTGAGGGTGACACATACATGCACGTGTATGTGTATCCACACCTA